>NC_058337.1:111476306-111779336 GCF_905475395.1 Chrysoperla carnea | reverse complement strand
AGAGGGTAGGTGTTGTTTCGTTTATTTATTTGAAAAAAAAACCAAAAGTTTCTTAGTAATTTTAAGTCTTTTTAGATTATTAATGTCATTTTGTCGTCTAGTCTCATGCTTTCATAAGTAAATTTTTTCAATGTTTGTGTCTAAAAAAACCAGAAACAAAACATTCATTGCTTTTATTTTGTTGTATGGAAATTTTTTTAATATACACACCTAATTTTTTTTAGATATATGGGTGGTATTTTTATCAAGGCTTTTATATTTTAGATTTAAAATTTTAGATTGTAACTAATATGTTTTTTTTTAGAATATTCGTTAATCGAAAGGATGTCTAATTAATATCTCTTGTACACACGCTTTTATAATGGGTACAGCTTTTTTTTATAAACTTTTTATTTTGTTTTTTGTTTTTATGGAATGGTAGTTTGTAGACAGAGGCTGAATATTTTATATTCTTTCGATTTACGGATGATTTTTATACATTTATACAATAATTTCTAAGAAAAAAGTTAATCAACCTTTTTTACCAATTGTCATTTTTTGTGAGACGTGTGAGCCGTCCTGGACTCCTCAATTTCCTATTCCGAATTCCTATACAGGGTGTTCTATTATTGATAACAGAAAATTATACCAGTAAATTAAGCTTATCAAGACAAATCGAAAAGCTCTTGATCGAATTTCGATCTGAGACCTAATTCGGGAGATGTGACTATGGGAAAAATAGAATGATATGTGCATTCACAGGCCAATCGAACTCATCAAACGAGTAAGTGTCACTTTAGAATGTAGAGGATGCCATTATAAAACGATAATTGATTTAATTGGGTAAAGATATTTAAAAAAATATTTTTTTGTCTTTATTTGTAAAGAAAACAAAAAAATAATACATAATCATCATATTATTTCACAAAAACAGATACACTTAGATGTGGGAGTTATCAAACTATACATACGGGAGGGGGTGATTAAATTGTGTATCATCAGTCGTGTACATTGGTTGAACATATCTTCTTTTCTTCTTCTATGCCAATGCTGGATTAGCCCATGCCCGGGTTCCATAGGCAATGCAATTTTCGTCGGGTTGTAAAAATCATACAGCGTCGTTTTTTTAACTCTTCGTAAATCAATTTTCTCCTACAAAGACTTTTTCTATTTTGATCTTTCCCCGGCCCCCTTAACCAATGTGGTTAGTTTCCTATTCCGCCTACTGCTTAATCTACCACTGTTTCCCCGCTATTAATTAGTTGGACATCTCTTTAAAAATCCGTATAAG
This sequence comes from Chrysoperla carnea, assembly GCF_905475395.1. Lineage (NCBI taxonomy): Eukaryota > Metazoa > Arthropoda > Insecta > Neuroptera > Chrysopidae > Chrysoperla > Chrysoperla carnea. Next base: position 111,778,066 of record NC_058337.1, on the reverse strand, counting down.
CCGACATAGGATTCGTATTCAACAACCAAAAATACCTACTAGATGACAATTTTAAGTCAAAATAAGCATTTAAAAAAATTTTGGAGTACATGTGCGCCTCTCGCTAGGATGATTAGGTTAAGTTGGCTGAATGTTCCTTTAGGTGCTATAAACACGTTAAAAAAATTGCATTAAAATCTATGCTGTTTCCCAACTTCTCCAATACCGGCTTATTAACTGTTCCATTTCAGTTTGGTCTCTTTTTTTGGAAAATTATTGTGTAAATTAAAATAAAAACGAAATAATTACTTCAAACATTATAAACAAAATAATACTTTAAAGAAAAAATTTAAAAATAAATGGATGAAACCAGATTTTCATACGCCCGTGATGGTGGTCGGCAAAGTAACTAACAGGATTGGTCATTATATATATTTTTAGATTTTAATATAGCTGTTAATTTTGTGGTGGATTTGAAAAATATTGCAAAAAGAAATTGTCAAATCATTTCTTCGAATAAGTGGATAATTCGTTATGCTTGCACATTTTGTGCATCATGGAAACAAACGATCCAAATAATAAAGCACTAGCTATATAAATATGCAGAAAAAAAGGTTTTATTAAGTGAAACTTTGTGTAAAAATGAAAGAATATTTTTAAAGTGACCAATCCTTTTAGTTCAACTAGGATCTCTCTGGCGTTTCAATCGTATATAGACAAAAATACACTTTGTTAATTAAACAAATAATTTAGAATTGGCCGCTAATTTGTGTACATTGCCTGGATATCGGCTGCCAACAATGGCGTGGCCATGGGCAATGGGGGCATCCCCAGCAACTGCAACTACCCCGGGAACAGCTGCAACAGCAACAACAGCACCACAATTGGTGTTAACACCACGAACTGCCCGACGGAGGTATAGTAACATTCAAAACAATTTAACCATGTTACATAACATGGTTATACACAAGCAAAAATATTTCAAGCACTTTTTGTGGAATGTGGATTTTTTTAATCTCATTTTACATTAAAATTAACCCTTAACAACTACTTTTTATGATTGTGTGATTTTTCTTTATTTTATTTAATTTATTTTTTTTACTAACAAAATAATCAAATTTTTTGATTGATTAAAAATGTATTTTTTGTATTTATTTGTCTTGAACAAGAATGAAAATAATGTTACTAAAACAATCACTTTTTTCTTCGTCTTGTGGATAATTTTGGAATTATTGCTCTTATAATACTTTATTAACATTTTTGAAATTTTCTGGCGTTTTTACGTTTTATAATTTAATTATTTTTTAAAGTTTAAAATTGCCATTTGCTCATTCGAGTGGTTTTTAGAGAATATTACATGCTCGAACACATTGCTTGACGAGTAACGAATTTGATGCACTGTAGTCTTAATTATCTGCGATACTTTCCTGTTTGGTGTCTTTAACCTTTATTTAAAGCATTGCGTTTATCTAAAGCTCCTATCCATAAGAAAGGAGAGAATTACCTACTCCCAAATTTTCGATTGCATAAAAATATCGTTTTCCAAAAGAATGTTTTCCCCCCAACTTCCTGCTTAATTCTTCTAACCGTATTTACCGATCGATAAACTGATGAATATTTTGCTTCTCACTCGTTTTAGGTCTCGTTAGGATTCTTTTCTTGCTTTGTTTAGGACTGTTCGCAGTCAAACTAATTCATTATGCAATTCAAATGTCGTAAAAAGACTGTGCTTCTACAAAGGTGCGTTAATTTTCCTTTGTATACCAGTTTATCTACCAGATGAATTTCGTTCCTTTCACTTAGACTCAAGAAATTGGAGAGTTGAAGCTTTATAGCTTAACAAATGGAAGTTCAATCGTAGTATTTCACTATGCTTGGGTAGTAGTTACAAAAGGTGGGCCATAACCTTAATAAAAGTTGCAGAATTTAATGAAAGGAGATCATGTTCTGACTTCAGATTGGACCTAGTTCTTCGGGTTTCATTTTTATTCAGTTACATTACATTCCTTCTAAATTTTATTTCTCGAATCTAAAACTGAAATTTACTGACCAGAAATTGCGCATTCTTATAGATATAGACGAGCATCGATGCGTAATCGATGGAGTCAAAATGAACTTCAGCTGAATTATTGTTATATAAAAAATGAAGTTTTTCGATTGATGTATTCGTAAGGAAATTCGATGTTCCAACCAAAAATGTATTAGCTTCAAGTAAAAACCTATTGAATATTTCAAATGATTGGTTCAGTATTATTTAAGAGCAATAAAAAAATTAATTAACTTAGAAAATATTCTGCCACGTGTAAAGTAATTAATTGATCTCACTTACACAGTTTGTGCTATAAATTTTGTCGGGCAAAGTATTTTTTGGTACGCTGCTGTTATTGTTGTAAATATTGTAAACAGATTATTTAGCAAGTTAGCGGTGAATTTTTTAAATTATTTATTTAATCGAAAAAAAAAAACAAAAGAATGTGTTTGTGTTGAACTTAAAAAAAAATATTAACCAGCATGTGCCTGTTGTGTTTGTTTACCTATATAGCTGCGGCAGCGTTGCGAGGCGTAGCGATACAACGTGGTCGCGCACGAGCCGCGTTTCCAGCTGCGGCCGCTGCGTTTGCACGACACCCCACACCCCTCACCGCGGCCGCTGCAAGTGCGCTGCATGGATACACACCGTGAGTAACACACCCACTACTCTACTTAATACTTACTTTCTTTACTTAACTATTTCTTTTTAATATATATATTTCTGTATTTTATCTCTTTTTTTAATTGAAAATCTTTTAATATACTCTGTGTTAGTAGATAATAAGCAATATATTTTGATGATTCATTTTTGGACCTGATGTATTCGAAATGTTTCGGCAGTTAGGTTGTTCTATTTGAATTCGGTTTTAGTTTCTGTATTTCTAGAACCCTTATCTTCCTTGAAGAAGGACATTAATATTGTCCTAGTTCTAGGTTTGGATAGAACCTAGTTATCTTTAAGTAAAGAAACCACCTATGCCAATAACCGCTAAAAAACAACTGTAAAAATTCCCGACTTTCAGTTTAATAAAAGAATGGGGGAAATGAAAATTAGGAAGGACAATTCTACATGTTAAGGAGAGTGTTCTAATTTCCTTGTTAATGACTTATTCGATGTGGCTTCTCATCTCATCGAATTAGATCCCACGTTTTATTTAGACATTGATTCTATCTCCAAAGCTTTTAATTTTGAGCATCAAGGCCACTGAAACTTTTATTCAGGAGATTCTTTTTTTTCTACTTTTCGCGATCGGTAAAATCGAAATTGTTTTCTTCAGAGTTTCATGGATATTGAAATGCATTTTTGGAAACACAAAGCATTCTGATCAAAAACTCTCATGGCCACAAAAATTTTGAACGAGTAGTTTTCTAGCTACGGGCGATCAAAGCCACACATATATTTATAGTGCCTATATGATCAGGAAAATGGCTTTCTGTGAAACTTTTTCAAATCGCCCCCAAAATGTTCTTCGGTCACAAAATTTTTTATTGAGTAATTTTTGAGCTATATAACTATAACGTATGTGTAGCTTGATCACCCGTAGCTCGAAAATTACTCGTTCAAAATTTTTTGTGGTCTTGAGAGCTTTTAATCAGAATAATCCAAAGAACATTTTAGGTTGGATTAGAAAAAGTTTCACAGCAAGCCATTTTCCTGTCTAATATTGCGGGGTGCTTTGGTTCATGATTCAAGTAATACCGACTTAAAAAAATATTTCATCAAAATAAAATGCTACTTATTTAGTAAACACGTTGTATATATTTTAAAATCATTGCATTTGTTTCATTTAATTATTTTATGTAAGTAAAATTATTTTTGTAATAATTAGTAAATAAATTAATTACCCAAACTACTAAAAACTAACTGAATTTTATTATTTTTTATAAATTTTAAAATTGTATAAATTAATGTAAAAAAAAAACGTTATTTTTAAAAACACTTTGGAAGTATTAAAATTTTTTTCTTTTTATGTTTAGTGTTTATTATGACCCGTTCCTAGCAGCACATGCAGCAACAGCGGATCCAAACTATAGACTTCAGGTAAGGAAAATTTTTAGTAAGAATATATTTCCAATTTATTTAGTTTACTGTCGATAGAAAATAGAATCGAAAAGTCATCGATATCCTACTGAAAATTCTCTTGTTTATCCAATGGTTTTACGAGATTTACAGCAGAAATAATTTTATTTTTGTTAATTTGTCAATTCAATTTCTAAACAGGAACTTCCGTTAATTGGTGGAATTAACAAATATTTTTAATCACTTCAAAGAATATTAAAAACAAAAAATCTTCTATAATTTCAATTTTAAAAATCTTCCGAGAAATAAATTTTCGCTACCACGCTATACAAATTTATATTGTAGTATTTTAAAAAAAGCCTAATTTACACGGTATTTGTCATAGTAAACCGTTAACCCAATAGCAAATATTTGACGGTTTAATTGTTTGAATTTAAGCTATCTTACGTCGATAAAGCACATATCATGGATTTGCCTTACTACACAACGCAGGAATCAGGTCTAATTTCCTGGGAATGTAATTGGCAAACCCCCCTAGTTAGACTCTCCAAATAAAGAATTAATAAGTGGCCTTTTCGTTGCTTGAAGGAATCGGTATGTTTTCACGCCGGTATAATATCTGCATTACCGCGATTAAATTAAAAAGACAAATATAAATTTGTCTACGTTTAGCGTGGTAGCTACATCTCTGTACCTTTTCTTAATAGTCTAGTAGGGGCATACATTTATCTTACAAAATGTCTATTAGGTCTACGACCAAGGGTAATTTTAGTGAGTCATTTCAGAAAAACTGAAAATTTCTAAAGTGTAGCCAACACCGCGTCCTCAATCATAAGCCTATTCTGCGTTTTCAAAGCGGGCGGCTTTGGCTCCAACAGAATGGAAAATTTACTCACTTTCAAAACACACAATAGGCTAATACTATTACTCTCAGTTTCATAGTTGAAAAGAAGGAAATTTCTAACGGCACTGCTACATAGTTTACAAGTTACAGAAAAGCTTTAAAAATATGAAGTTTATTAACAAAATTTTGATCCTTAAGTTATTTATGCCACTACTGGACTATAAGCCTTTCAAAACTGTCTTCTCTTATCTAAATTAGTATATAAATTTTAAAATATTGATAAGAATTGTTTTTTGCTTCCCGCTTTGCTTAAATAATAGATTGATTGGCTTCAAAATGTAAGGCTTTAAGACTAATATAATACGATATAAAAAAAAAAATTGCATATATTTTATAATTACTCAAACTCTTTCTAGGAATGGTCTTGGATTCGATCTTATAAATATTCTATCTGTTAGTAAAATGTAGTAAGGAAAAGGCAGATTTATCATTTTAAGGTTATGTTTCACCATCTGGTTTTTGTGAAAAAAGGCAAGAGACCTTCGGTTCGATCCCCGCCGGGGACAAAAACATTCATATTGCTTCACATAATAATTTATAATTTAATCGAATTTTAGAACTCGAATTTGTGAAATAATCGTTCTACTAACAGATGAGAATTTACTTTTCTAATATCGCATCCTGAACCAAAATATTTCTAACCTATAAACAAAAATATTGTCTATTTTCAAAGAGCTACTACTACGTCTAAATTCCAATACAAAAATAATATTACAGATAGATTTTATTCCTCTTAAATCAAAATTTCCATTTTATAAAACGCGAGATAATATAATAAAAAATGTGTCATAATTTTCGCTTCCCAAAAGAACATAAGATTATCTTTTAGAAGCTTTTTCTTGTTACAGGCTGATCAATCTCCTACCGAGGTAATAAAAAAATGATTTTGAATTTTATTTGCTTGCAAAATACTTCAAGTTATAGCATTTGTTTACTGTTCAAGAAAATTAATAAATCAGTTTATTTACTAATTAGTGACAGTTTTGTAATGAAAATATTTTGGAAAGGGTTTCAAAATAATGAATTGCGTTTATATTGTGTGTTTTTCCATTAACTTCATATAATTTGTTCTAGTTGGCTGTAGATTTAGGAAAAATGTCACCGAAAATTTATAAAATATCTACAAAAAGTTTTTTTAAGGGTTTCGATTGAGTACCAGACGCTGTAAATAATATAAGATTATCAAATACAACCCACATGGTTCTTCTTAGGAACCATTACTATTTGTATAAAAATGTATATGATAGTTTAGAAATTCTTAAGTTTGCGGGTATAACTGTCTTTTGATAGCAAGTGTACGAAATTGCAGAAAACCTTCACAAATATAGCCGGTTACTTTGTCTTTATCCATGCAATGACAATATACTCAATTAAATTCGAAAAACCTAATAGAAGTATAAAATAACAACAAGAAGTGGGTCCGATTTTAATAGATTAAATTTAAACTACCAGATGGCAATACTTGTACTTAACATTTTTAAAGGCCAATCAAAATATTCAAAAAATTCGTACTAATTAAAAAAGGAAGTGGGCCACTTTTTCAGTAGTTTCAATTTAGATCACCAGGTTACTTACCATTTATCAATAACGAAACCATCCGAATTGGTTTTTTTAACCAATTTTACTGAAGTAATGAGAAAAACCCTCATACCTGTTAATTTTTTTATCTGCATATTTTGAGTTAAAAAAAATTTTATTCACTATTCTGTAAACCATGAAATTTTGTGAAGGTAAAACAATTTTCAAGTAGTCAAGTTGAAATTTTGAAAAATTTTTTAAAAAGCAGGAGAGAATCTTTTTACCCCGTTTACGCCGTTCCTATTTCAACCGTTCTGAAGGGTTAAAATGTTAATAGTTTTCGAGATACTTAAAATTAGAATATTTGTCATATTCTACACCAGCAAAAAACCTTATAAAAGCTTTTTGTAGCGTTTTTTATTTTTGATGGCTTATTTTTAATATCTGCAGGCTTCTTTTCTGTAGATTAAATGTTTTTCATCGAAGTATTGAAACTTTAAAGATATCTAATTTTGTACAAGCTTCAAATCCAAAGATTCGTTACTAATAACAACATTATTCTATTCGTAAAATTTTAGATTAGAGCAGTTTATACGTTATTATGCTGCATTTATTTATAACAATTTTGTTTGCTTTGTTCAATTAAAACTTTCACAGGACCATAAGGCCAAAAGTTTATTATCAAAATACAAATCTGAAGTATTCTTATGTTTTCCAAATTGATATACCAAATTTTAGATACTCCATTCTAAGCTTGGAGCTAGAGAGGAAAGAAGAGTATTTTCTTTTTTGTCGTAAGGTACCCTGCTTTAATTTTATGGATTATTAAAATCAATTATCGATCGAGTTCCTGAAAACATAAGCATACGTCAGTCTTGTCTTTCTCGTATGATGCAGTTTTTAGGTCTAAGTTTTCGTACAATATGGCTTAAGTTGTAATTCAAATCGCTAAAATTTCTGTAAATTATTGGAGTTTTCGTAATGCACAATGCAATTTATTTGAGTCATTGGCTCGCTTTCTTTGTAATATTTCTATGCATCGAAAGGGAAAACCAGTTCTTCCAGTTAATGAAAATGGTAAGAAGAATTTTTCGTTCTCAAAGAAATATAGAGGAAGTAATATTTAATATAGTAGAGATGGCGTCCGAATACTCTCCAAATCTCTAAAATTCAGTAATCCGAAGAATGAGTAGAATCAACAACCCAACCTTTCCAAGATCTCGCAACTCAGGGGAGTGAATTTAAAGGTCATTTAACGGGGAGAAAAATAAACGTGTAGCCGAATTCCTATAATCGTTCTTATCGTTAAGCTCTACTAACGATATCAAGTATGATTCAGACGGTGACGTTTATTGTGATAATTGAAGTCATGAGAGCAATATTCGTATATATATTACTATTTAAACTAAGCTTTTCATCACGATATCGGTAGGTCAAGAAACGCAAGTTTACGCAAATGGTCTGTATGAGACGGCGTTTTTTTTAAATAGCTCCAACGGTAACATCGTCTTTTCTAAACAATATCAAATAAATTTAGATTTTTGAGACGGAACTTTCAGTGAGGTTTTATTTTTGATTTTTATTTATAGGCGTTATTCTTCATAAAATTTCCAGTTTCTTTATGATTTAGGAATCTGCGTTAAAAATCACCGAAAATATCATCCGCTAATCAATTAATTTATTTAAAGATTTTCAAAATAACATTATTTCTTAAATTTTTTCTTCTAATCTTGTACAATGAATAAATTTTTATTAATGTCAATTTTCTATAAAGGCTTGATTTTTACTTCAATATTAGTGATCTAGTATTTCCTTTGCTTGTAAATAATGATTTGAAATGTTCTAAGTTCTTACTGTTTATATTTTTCAGTCAAAAAAGTACTAATTAATTATGTTAGCCTAATCAATGCGAACAACCTCTTTGTCAGAAACATTCATATAGAGTACAGACTGTTCTTTAATTAAAAAAATCAATGATCAAGAAGGTGGCTCGGATCTACGAGTATCAGAAACTGTGTACACTGTTTCGGATTTGTGAAGTATCCGCTGTCTTATCGAAAAATTATTTTGTATATTGTTTTAACATACTCGGGATAAAGCAAAACGTGCCTTCTATTTCACACATTGTCGCAATCAATCTTCAAATTCAGAAAACTATATATGTAATTTCTAATTCAGAAAATTTTATATAGTTTGGAAACCATATTGTTAGGCATTTATAATGTATGAAGTAAGAAGAGTTCTTATGGACGTTCTTATGTATAAAACAAAGAGGGAATGTACTATGAGTGATGCATGCTGTATCGTATGTGTACAACTTCAAGTGATCGTCTGTGTTCTTGTATACACATATACAACTACAGATCAAATTGAAATGATTACTCGTGCATCATTCACAGTTCATTGTATCTTTGTTTTATACATAAGAATGATCATAAGAACTCTACTTACTTCATATGTTATAAATCCCTAACGGGATGGTTTCCAAACTGTATACTGTAGTTTATTACCATCTTCTTAGTTATTGACCATTTATTTAAAAACACCCATTTGCACTGCATGCTTTAATGAAGTTTAAAAGGATTATTGTGGATGGGAAAAACTGCACAGTCAGGATTTTTCACAAATCCTCTCCAAACCAGTCACATATGTCATATTTATACAACAAATATTATTTTTATCGTATTTTTGTTTTGTTGATTCTCAAATCTCTTGAGAGGAGACGGATATGATAAATTTTGCTATTGATTGGGCTATTTTTTAAATTAAATGAATAAAAACAACAAATTTAATATTAATAATTAATTGAATGAATAATGAAAATGAGAATGTTAAAATTAATGGCTATGATGACCATACCTCTAGAGATACGAAAAGAAACAACAGACGTATCTATTTTACTGGCTGCAACGCTCTGCATGTTCTTGTTTATTGTTTACAGGCTGCCGCTGCTGCTGCTGCGACACCATTATTAAAAACACCTCTATCAAATGCCCAACAGGCAACATATGCTGCTGCGGCGACGTATACGGCTGTAGCCGCGCGCTATGGAGCTGCCGCTGCCGCTGCACAACCAGTTGCTGGTTATGCGGCTGTCGGGTGAGTCTAGAATTCGACTCCCAGGCTCCCATTTGTTCCAATTTTTTCAGCTCATACCATTTTCTTCTTACCATTTATCCAAAATCAGATATTAATTTTTCTTATTTAAAAAGTTTCATATTTGACGTTTGAAGACATCCATTTGTTTCCTATTTTTGTATTGAAAAAAAATAAGAACGAAATACCATTTGTTTCATTTCTTTCAGTTCATAAAATATCAATTTTTTTTCATTCATCCACAATCAGCCATCAATTTGTTTTTTATATCAAATTTTCCTGTTGATTTTTCTTTCATCAATTCCGAAATTCCTCTACTACGTTTTCATATTTCGAATAACGCCCGTATTTGTTTCCTTTAATATACATAAAAATTTTTCTTCAATTATCCTCGTTCATCATTTTGTTTCTTATTTCAGATTATCCTGTTGGTTTATCATTTTATTCCTGATTTTCCTGAATTTTTTATTTATTGTTATAAACTTTAATAATTGCTTATTTTCGTTTTTAGATACGGCCGTGAGTATGCTGATCCATATTTAGGACATGGAATTGGACCAATGGCAGGATATGGGGTAAAAATCTCTTTTTTAATTTTATTTATTTTCTCCAAAATTAATTTTCAAAACACAGTGAAATATTCCAAACCAAAGAACTTAGTGGAGAATTTAATTGCCTTTACCCTCTTCTCATCGAGTTACCTTCATTACGCATTAATTAAAAGAGAGGGGCAATGGCACACGTCATTTTATAGTCTTTAAATTAAAATTTCAGGTCTCTAAATATGTATTAGGAAACAAATACAACCACTGTTAGAAACCTAGTAATTCAATTTTGGCACTGATTTAGTCGCCATTTTTAGTCAAATACATATTAACTATATATATTTATTTATTTAATTCTGGTATGAAGCAAAAAATCTCTCAAAGAATTTGAATTTTCTATCTAAGTTTTGCAACTTTTGCCGTGAAAACCAGTATTTAATAGAACCATGTTCAAACTAAGCCATTCTATGCTGTGCCGTGTGAATTGTTATATCGTTTCATAATGAAAAATAAGTCGTGTTGTTTCGACAAATACTCAAAAGATTAAAGACAACCTTTAGATCTATATGCGAACGTTCAATTGGCAATCGTGGACAGCAGGCATACAGCCTTGAATGCAATCCCAAGATCTCTTGTTCCCGACGTATATCATTTTTTGACAGCTGTTAATGTCAGGCCTCCTAAAATTACGGTTTAAAAAAATAAATATCATCTAGCCATCATTTATTTACACAATATTGATTTCACTTTTCCGCTTAAGCTATTAGACTAAAAAAATTTTCTTTTCTTTTAGGCTCAAGTATATCGAAGTGCGTATAATAGATTTGCTCCTTATTAATATTTAAATATACAACAAATTCCCCCATCACACAACAACCAACAATGATCGCTCACCGAATTTCAAAATCGTCAACCAAAACATCTTATTACGCAACAAACAAGAAATCCTGCTGGAACTTATCTTTATATAATGTAAAAAAAAAAAAGAAACAATCAGTTCATCGTATCAACCGTGTAAGATGAATTTTATCTGCAATCAAAGTGTGCAACATATGACTATTAATTAATTTCTAATTAATTTATTGATTTTAAAAATGGGCAGCTACACGCTATTCTACAGTGGTTAATAAATTAAGAAAAATCGATATTGATATTTTCTTGTTTAAAAAATCGAAGAAGTAAAAAGTATGAAATTTTCTCTCTCAGGTATTGAATCTGAATAAATATTTTATTAGCCGCGATTTTTTAAAATGTACGTGATGTCCCACAGTTGGGAGGGGCATATTGTTATTAGCCAGTAAACAATGACTGACGCGAACAAGAAAAAAATAGAATCTCAAATGGTGCGTAAAATAGTTTTATAAGAAAAGAAACACGCACATTGATTTCAACAAATTTTTGTTAAGCTACAAGAGATTATAGCTTTATTATTTAAGTTTAATTTTTAGATTTTCCCACCTTATTTAATAAGAATATTTTTAAATATGTTTGTATATTCTCTTTTTTTTTTTGGTATCTAATTAAATATTTCAAGATAGGCGAGTATTTCCGTAAATTATGACTCTCATTACACGAATAATTTTTGTATTGTAAATCGTGTTTTTGATTTTCTGGTATGGTAAAACAGTTTTGATTTCCTGTAAAAATTAATAATCACAGTTATTCATTTTAGTTTTAATAATACTTAGTAATAATCTGGCTCGAAGGACCAAAATGTATTTTGAAACATGATGGTGTATTAAAATTTATATAAAGTTTTTGGAATAATTTGAAAGCATGCAAAATTTTATGAATAGTTATTACTGTCATTGACTTAAATTTAAATTAACGTAACATAATGTCGGTCATTATATGCAATTACAAATTTTTGACTATTATATTCGATTACATTAGGAATCTAAAATTTGAATTTGATTATTAATTGGAGTTGTGTGTTTTAAGAAAAGTTAATTTATCAGTACGTAAATTATTTAAACGTAAAACTGTTGTGCCATAATAATTCGACGTAATTTTCTAAATGAAATAAATACTCTTAAAAAAATTTATATACAAATGGAAATTTCACATTGACAAATGCCACATTAAAACTGTATGCTTTGTGATGCGTAGAATTTCGGAAAACAATATTTACAGAAAGTTGTTTATAGTCCGGCTCGCAGGACCTGAATATTTTTGAGACAATATTCAATTCTAAACAGTCAAAATAATACAAATGCTTTGCCTACATAAAAAAAAGATTCTTTAAACTTTTAGAAAATATTTTCACATAAGTGTGTATTATCAAATGTCAAAAATGGCTAGCATGAAATCTCCTATACTTGTATATATTTTTTCAGTGATATTCAAGCACAAAATCCATGACTCATTTTAAAAAATGTGTATAATTTGCGCAAAATAATGATTAAAAATATATTATAGGCATCCAAAAATAATAAATCCTTATTTTTCGATGCCCAAAACAATTTTTATGTAAAAAAAAATGTTTACAAAATGAATTATTTTAGAATTATACGTATTTTAATTATTATTTTTTGAATTATTTTTTATTTGTGCTATTTTGTATCTAAATACTTTCAAGATACAAATATTTTTAGGTGCATATTTTATATAAATATTTATATTTATATTTTTTAAGTGAAGTAAAGAATCAAAAAACCACTGTAGAGTAGAGATCACACAAATAAGATGATGTAGTATATTTAAAAACAAAAATATTTTTTAATAATTTGTAATTTAGTCTTTAAAAAAAAGATGGATATGTTTTTCAATTTTTTTTTTAAATTAAAAATACTCAAATAAATCAAACAAAATTACGTAAAAAGTATGAACAAAGCGAATTGAGAACAATTGTTTTTTCTTAGTTATTTATTTTTTATTATTAAATTATTCTAAATGAAACTTTTTGCTACTGACAGTTCTATGATAGGTATGATCATTTTTAAGAAAATTTTACTAGAAATGAATCCACTAACAAAAGTATTGTGCTCTTGATTTCTTTCGAGATACAAATTGAAAATAACTGTATGTTTTAACAGAATTAATTAATTAATCCAGCTCAAAGGACCAAAACATATATTAGAACTCATTCATTTGTATCTTTATGATCATAAAGTAGAATATTATGGAATGTGAGTTATTCGTTTCTAAACTATTTAATTCAGAGTAGAAAGAAATCACAAATCGTTTCATGATTCTCACAATTCAACTATGCCTTTAATAAAGTAATTCATATTAAGAAACTATGAAGAATTAGCTAATTTATTTGAATTTGGATTTAATCTTGGTGAAAAGATCTTTAGAAAATGAATACCTTTGATTTTAGTTTTGTAAATATTTAGATAACCATAAAATTCAACCACTTATTTTTCTTACATAACAATTTTCAGCTTGAAATCTAATACACTTTTAAACTAGAGCGCTGTAAATGTAGATTAAAATTAACTACCTATTTTGTGACGTAAGAGATAACGTTCGATATTACATCTACTTTACAGTGTCTCACTTTTACCAAAGATGTTGCTACATACACACCGCCCCACTAAACACCTTAAAATTCTTTAAAAAACCATAGCTTTTTTTACTAATTTAAAAAGAAAATCATCATCCTACACGCACGTCAAAGTGTAGCCGAGTACCCGTGTTCGTCGCGTATTATATTTTAATAAAGAAATTAAAAAGATGTAAATAATTATTAAAAAAATAAAAGAATGAACGTAAACCAACAATTATATTGCCATTTTTTAAAAAGTAATTTTTAGGGACATTCAGTAGCAGTGTTTCAAATTGTACGTACGAGGATAGCTAAAAAAGAAACATGATAGACGTAAATTTTTAGAGGTACTATATATTTAAACAAAACAAACAAAAAATAGTTTTAAAGGAACATATCGGCTTATATAAGAAAAACATTTTTAGATATTACGTTTTAGAGACTATCATATATTTAATAATAAAACAAAAAAATATCCATTTCATTGTGTACATCCATTTTCCTCTCTCCATATGCAATACAATTTTCCTCATTCAATCCATAAATACATTGATCGGTTAAGAAATTGGGAAAAGTTTTTTTTTAAATAAAAAATCAATTTACGCCTAAATAATTTATATTATTTTCACCGAAATTCTTTTGATTAAAAATTATAGAAGTAGAAAAATTAATTATTCAGTTTGATGAATTTTTCCATCCGTTAAATAGTTAGCACTACTTTTTTTTCGAATTTCCTGTATATGATTTTAGTTTTTTTCGTGCAAGCTAACTCGCAGCAAGTCTGAATGATTTAATTATAAACTAATACATTATTATCAATTTAGTCTCCAAGAATTGAACTCTTTTGGATCTAAAAATAGATACAAATATTTTAAGTTTTGCTGCGCTAGTTAACAAATTTCAATTAGGCTTATATTACTATTTTCAAAAAGTTAAGCAATTGATGATTGCATAACATTACAATAAGTACGATCTTTCGCCTTCTTCGATGTAATTTCGTACTCATTAGTAACTTTTTGAATTTTGGGTGCCCCTCAAATCACGGACCTGAGCCTAAATCCGTCTCTGATATGATCGCAGGAAAGAGGTGAAATACTTTCTGCTTAATAATAAGATCTACAGACTTGGAATTATTTCACGTTTTTCATTTAAACAAGAAGACACGAGACAATGTTTTATTCGATTTCAAATTCAGAAAGTTGATTTTATATTTATGGAAAAATAATTTCTCTTTTTTTCCACCGGTCTATGTACACAAAATTGTATTTTGAAAAAAAAAAAAAAAAAAAAAAGCTGCTCTCTAAATAATATTGGCAAAATTTTTACGAGTAATTGCTATTATGAACGAATGCAATTATTTTGAATGTATTTTTTTTTGCGTGTGTGATGATCAAATGTGAATCAATTTTATAATTATTATACGCATCCGTAAGAAAAATACGTATACGTATTTGTATGCGTTTTAGATTATAGATAATAAAAAATTTAGTCTACTACTTACTTATAATATAAAAAATATTTTTTTAATACTGATAAAAATACCGAATAAAAATAAAACAAAGAAGTTCGAATAATGTGCTACAAGTCGCGTGCGTCACCTAGTTTTTTTCTCTCGAATTTATTGGTTCAGTTTCAGCAATTTGGTGCTACGTGTGCTATATATATTACTAGAATTATGTTTTATGTTATTTATAAAAGAATAAAATACCTCTCGAATAATATTTTGCTGTATAAAAAAACGTTGCCAAAATATCATTTTGTGTTGTGTCTTTTTGTGTTTTATTCGAGATGGTAGCAGAGTTTTTTCTCTTGTTTTTTTTTTTGTAAGACGTTTATCTCTCTCTGTCTCTCTTATATTTTTATAGTAAGTAATTTTAAAAAAATGATATTATTATCTTTTATGATTAAAAGTTTTTTGTGATTAGTTTTTAAAAAAAAAAAAAAACGAAAATGATGCTACTTTTGATATTAATCAGCGGAAAAAATATTATTTCAAGAAAATTTGCAATAATATTTTTTTTAAATCTATTCTACAACTTTTAATACAACATCCACGATTACACGATTTGTTCATTTTATAGACAAACCCTTTCACCAATTCTTAAAATTTATTTACATTGAAAAAATTATTAATATAATTTTGTTCGTAAATAATTCAATCTAACAGATTTTTACAGGAACAATAATTAAGGAATAAGTTACCAACTTAAGAAAAAATTTCTAATCGGAATGACTTTATTTTAATTACTAAGTCTTTAAATTGATAAAAATGACTTCGTAACCCGAAAATGTGTAATTTCATTGAAAGTTACGTTTGTATCTTTATTTAAAAAGAATTGGAATGCGTGTATCGAAAGAGAAATATAAGAATCCATAATTAGACTAAATTATTGTCGATTATATTTTAAAATATTACCAACATAGACTAAATATTTACGACTGTATTTCCATATTTTCAAAATTGTTTACTTTTATTTTACGGTTTACAAACTGAATTTAACATTTATTTATTTTACAATATTTTGAAATTAGAAATCAAAAATTATATTATCTGTCAATCTAACTAGCTATTGGTATAAGTTTGGGCTGGAGTGAAGTTAAATTCATTAACACTTGCAAATATTTTTTCAAAATTATTCTTACAGATCGAATTGATAGTTAACACGGACCATAAACCTCTAGCATAGTTAAAAATCCAGAAAAAAGGATTTGCACTGACTACAATATTCTAACTGGATGAATAAATAGCACCCCTTTATACAAAAATCTCTATGTTAAATATTTCATGCAAACGAACCATTCGATGCAAAATTATCTCAATTTTTCGATGCGCAATCCAATTTTTCAAATCTAGATGCAAAGTCGATTAAAATCTAAACAAATTCTTTCATTTAACAATCGCAACATATTTACTAGTTTTGAAATGGTTAAATGAATTGTAACAATCGTTAATTTTGTATGTCTTATTATTTGTTTTGAAATAATAAATCGTGTTCGTAATTTAAGTGACATATTGTGGCTTTCAAGAACCAAAGAGAACATCTAACTATATCAGTATTTAATAAATCATGTGCTCAATACAATTTTACAAGTTTGTCTCTCAATAAAAGTAAATAAAATAAATAAAAAATGTTTGGTATATATATTTACTGTTAATTGTAATTAATTAAAAATAACATAGTTATTAAATTAATTAATTAATAAATATGATAACATAGAATTTGTCATTTTATTATCAAGAATTTATATATAGTGATTCAATAAAAATTTCGTCCCTCTAATGTATAAAGCATTACACATAATATATAAAAAAATATATATTATATATATAAAAATATATATTCCATAGATGTTTACGCATAAATATAGATAGTTAGCCCATTGTTGAAATATGTTGTGCTTATATGATTTAAATACTGTCGGAAATGAGGCATTTAAGGTTGCAATTCTATGGAAAATTTGTATGGAATCAGTCTCAAAATGTTCGTATGAGTAAGTAGAACAAAGCCATATTGAACAGATGGTGTGCTTTTACCATGCGCCGGCGCTTAGAAATTCTCTCAAGATAATTCTGCTGAAAAAGTATGAAATTTGAGAAAACAGATATTGCACCTTGTCTCGTGACATTTTTTTCTTAAAACTCACCGTTTTTGAGATACAAATGGATCACATAAAAAATCATATTGTTCGGCTTCATATTTTAGATTAAAATTTTGACAACAAATTTCCAATAATGTATTTTGTTTTTCACAGCCCTCTTTTAAGTGCTCTTAAGCACTTAAAAATTCTTAAATAACGTCTCAAACTTTTTAGAATAAACTTTAAGCAACACAATTTTTTCTAAAAATAATAAACTGTTTCGCCATATTGTAAATTTTGTACAACATACGTTTTTCAGCTGGTGTTAGCTATCTTAGTTTAGTTTAAACATCTATGATATATTCTTTTAAACAAAAAATTCTAGTTTTTAGCCATTCATTCTCATTTGTAATAATAAATGGAGTTTTATAAATATGTATACACTTATTTTAAAACTGCTCCATCCAAAAAAACCATTAAGATTAAACAAAAAAATACTCTCTTAGAGCCCCCATTGAACAAAAAAGAAAAAGGAAAAATTGTTTGATATTTTCCGATAATTTTTGGTTTTGTTTTGTTTTATACTGATCTACCAAAAAATTGGGAATACCTGATTCACTGAAGAATAACTGTTCAAAAGGCTACTATTCGAGTGATCTTTAGCTTGTGACAGACCAACTTTGCTATTGATGGACTGTTAATAACTGGAAATAACCAATCAAGGTTTTTTATTGGATCTGATTGATTCTTATTGGGTTTTGCTGTCACTCATTAGGTAGAGTATCAATAAAAACGATAACTGCATTGTAGCTGAAATACATGTTTATAAAAAATTGATCTAGGAATTAGAGAGAATTTCAATTTATTGTGATTATGAGTTTGGATCCCATTTTTTTAGTTAATCAATGTAAATTTTTTAATCTCAAAATAATTTTGATTTGATTTTAAATGAAAAAAATCATAGATGGACGATAAGTCTTCCGTTCGGCACAAAACTGTTATTAATCAAAAAAAATAAAAAAGATTTGATGTTTTGCACAAATTAAAAATAATTTCTGTACAAATGAAAAAACAAATTGATTATTGATTGCTTAAATGTGTAACATATTAAAAATAGTGAACAAAAAAAAAATTTTGGATATGAGAAAGTCACTGAAATTGAAGAATATTTAATTTTTAAGTAAAAAAAAAAAACAAACGTAAGTTACTCATTTTTAGTATAAGCAGATAAAATTTAGTTCTGCTAAAATAAATAATGTACAAAGTCTAAATATTATGTTTATGCTCTATCATCCTTCTGTATCATTGGATTATATTTAAAAATAAAGAGATGTGAATTATATATATACCAGCTCTATAAATAATTTTTCCTAGATTCCATTACTCTTTCCATAATCCACACAAACTAACTGAGTAAGTGTAATAAGTCCTAGACGTTAAAGGTAAGATTTAAATTAATGTATCACATTTTAAAATAATTGCGGTCATTTACATACCACACGACGCAAAAAAAGGAATCATTTCCAACCAATTAGATTTCAAATAACTCAAAACAGTACAAAATCCTTTCGATTTCGATGAATATGAAAGCATGGATGTACAAAGCTTGGGGAAAATATTATGAATTTAGATAATAAAATCCTTTTAAACAAAGATCTTATAAAAATATTTAAAAAAAAAAACTCGAAAAAATCTCCATAAAAAATTGTTGACATTTGAGTACCATTATTTCAGCTTATTGATTTCTATTGGCTTTGGTTTGAGGTACCCAATTAACGGTAATTTATCATATAAACTGATGCATACTAATTGATTATTTCCGTCATTTACATTAGAAATTATCCAAAAACGGGAAGAGGTGTTCAAACTTTTGTTCTTCATGTTAGATTATAAAGTCAATAAAATCAAGAAACTTCTTTATTTTATTCTGTCAAAATGTGATATATTATTCAATCACTATTTTTCAATTAGTTAGTTCTGCGAGGTACAGAAAAAAACTTTTACCAAACTCTGCGCATCGACCTCAATGTCGCGATGTATATTGAGCGATTTAAGGTATGTTTTGAGACGATGCAAAGTTGAAAAGGAGCGTTCATTCGTCGCTGTTGTACCAGGCAAAATTGCCAAATCGTAAAGCATTTGGTAGATATTTAGAAACACATGCATATATTGAGTGATTTTTTGACGTCCTGTCCGGCAAAGTTGATCTTCGTCAACCCAGATGTATGAAGAGTATAAAATATTGCGATGATCTGAACTTCCAATCACCACCCCCCCCCAACCACCGCGAGCACGAGCCTGCATAATAGCATTAATTTTTAACATCGTTAAATGTTTCTTATCAATTTGTTTGTGTTTTGTATTTTCTGTAATATACTTAATTCTTCAACAGTGAAAAGACTGAAATATTAACACGTGATATCATCAGTCAGGTTGGCCGAGCGGTCTAAGGCGCCAGATTTAAGCTCTGGTTCCCAAACGGGAGCGTGGGTTCGAACCCCACACCTGACAATCACATTTTTTTTAGGTTTTTTTAAGAGGCAAAAATGCATATTACCAGTAAACGTCATTTGGTGTGAAACGAAAAAGTTTTTTCACAAATAAAAACATTTGTAGGAAAAATAATGTTTGATGTTTTCAAAAAGGAAATCGTACATCAAAATAAACAATTAAAACAATAATAATTTGTGCTTGAAATGGTTGCATCATTTATTTAAAAAAAATTATTTACCAAATTACAATATCAATTAATATTTATACATTTTCGAATATTGAACAAAATTTTTTAATCCATGTTAATGTAAAGATACATTTATATTTATGTTGAAATTAGATCTCTATTGTGCTGTTTAATTCTGTTTTGGCAGTTCAAAATGAAACAGAACATTTTAGAATAACAATACGCTTATGATTTGAGCTTTATTAGTTTTATATTTAAAAATACTTAAAAAACGTAACAACTGAAATAGAAAAATTTGCTGTCTAGTTCGAATATAAACATCTATGATCTTTACTCACACAACAATAATGGATATTTAACACAAAATTAATGATATTAATACTGAACAATTAAAATAAATTTTACGATTTCAAAAAAAATAGTAAAATGGTGTAATTTTTAAAACTTATTAATAAAAATGGTGAACCATTTAATGGTATAATAGTATAGTACAAAATGTGTTTTCTAATTATTGAGTTCATTACTCAAAACAACTCATATTTATTATCACATAATCAATTTTATGGTTGATAGCCACAGTTACGGAGAAAAATGTATACATTAAAAAAATAAATCATAACTCATGTATTTTTACTTATGAAAAGAAAATTGAGATTTTAATGGACATCTATCAAAATTTAAAGCTAATGAATTTAAATATTAATTAATAGTGTATTCAACGAGGATACTAATGGGATACTGATAGAAAGCTGGCAACGTCACGAAAAAGGTATGTCAAGATCGCAAAATTTTTGATATTTATTTTTTTATTGAAATTATTTAGGGCTAAAATATGTCTGGCTGGCACCTAAGAGTGATTGCGTTTACTATTTTAAAATCATTTTAAGACAATTTAATTAAAAACAAGTGAAAACAAACAATTAACTGAGTTAACTGTTGAAATACCATGTATAGACAGTGTTGATTACTCTATCACATTACACATGCATACATGTCATACATATGTAACTGATATAGCCATATCATACATACTATTTGCGCTCTCACGGGTAAACAGTGATGTTTACAAAAAAATGTTTCAGACACAAGTTGTTTATTTTTTTATAAGAAACATTTTTTACATTTAAACTTTTGTTCTATCTCTAACGCAAGACCCAATTGACCTATGTTGCTCATTTACTAACTTGACCTCACTTTTTACGTCCTCAGCACGCTATCAAAATTTCAGCTTGATATCTTTTTTCGTTTTTGAGTAATCGTGATGACAGACTGACAGACGACAGACAGACAACCGGAAATGGACTAATTAGGTGATTCTATGAACAGCTATAGCAAAATTTTGTTCGTAGCATCAATATTTTTAAGCGTTACAAACTTGGGACTAAATTTAATATACTATGTATATTTCATATATACATGGTATACAAATCATATTTAATGTGATGTGATTTTTAGCAAAATAAATGTTTAATTTCTAGACAGTTTTGCTATTATGCTTTATTTTAACATCGTGCCAGAAACTATTCTAATAATTAAAATAAAACTTTTTCAAATAATTTTAATATCGTTTTAATTTAATATGAGGCAATTATAATCAAAGAATGTAATTTTAATTTCCCAGACAGAAATTCGGTTGCTTTCCCGCGTTAGTTAACGCAATCGCTCTCAGGTGCAAAACTTCAACCCTACCTATAATTTCATATAACGAAAAGAATAATAACATTGAAAATTCTCGTACTATAATAAAAAGAAAAATTTTCGATCAGACTTCCAAAACTTACAGACCAGCTATATAAATAACCATAGCCAATAACAGATCAGATATAAATGTTAAAAATTAACAAAATCTACCTTGATCGCATCATTGCTTGAATAAGATTACCAAGAATATTAATTAATAGTAATTCTCTTTTGAAATCCATTCGTGAACACACTTTTTACACTGGAATATGATTAATTTAATTTAAAGTCCGAAAACTTTATGTCAATTATGTACTTCGAATGAAACCCAATTAGAAGTCTCCGACATTTATTTGTGCATTTTTTTACTATAGTCTGTCCAATTTTAATCCGAAATAAATTGTTTTGTTCAACATCTCCATTTCAAGAACTGTTATTTGGAAGTTGAGCATAAGAAAATTTTTATAACTTTAATGCACATGTCTCTTGTACCTAGCTATCAGGGCCTGATTAACCATATCGAGGCCCGTAGGCGTTGCAAGTCTCGGGACCCTTTTTCAAACGTTTGAAGATCGTCAGCTCTTTTCAATTTGATGAAGGGGTGTGTATTGAGACGCAGGTGTTTTAATTTTGACTTAATTCTTGTTAAATGCAATAAAAAACAATAAATGGAAGAAAATAGTCTTGGCAAGTACATGAAGGGGAACACAGGGGGGTGTGATGAGTTCTAAAAATGAATTTTTTGCGTAAATTGATTCAGAATATGTTGGTAAGTGTTTTTGTTTTTTAAAGTTAAAAGAAGCAGATGTTGGCAAGTACTTGAAACTTTCTTCCATCGTAACTCGAAAATGGTTCAACCTTGAGTTGGCTCTTTTAAAGTAAATCATCAATCTAATTAGAACACCATATAATTTTAACTTTGTTTAACTTTTTTTTACACAAAGAATAAACTAAATCGAGATCAAAATAATTTTGTTTGACGATGAAAAAATAACATAACCATGCGCGAATTTAGAATTCTTGGAAATTCTTATATTTACAAGAAATAACAAATACAACAGCACCCATAGCGTGCTTCTCTATAACTTTATAATAATTATTGTGGCACGAACACGTAGTGTCATTGTAATACATTGATTTTTCAAAATTTGTAAAAAAATGTTTTTCGATTTCAATAAAAAATATCCAAAATGGAATTATTTATATATAATATATATATCAGATATACAATATTTTTTTTTTAGCATTAATATGTACAAATTGCCCTTGAGCCCTTAAATTATTAAAAAATATAATTTCTCTAAATTGTTTAATTTCTTACAGCTGGATCCTTTTGTCGTGGATCTAAATGTCCGTTATAATCGTCGTCACCATCTGAAATATTCAATTATAGTAAAAATTTTATTAAAATATTAAGCCATTAATATGAAACCACAACCAAATAAGAATTAATTGCAACTTTATTTACATTCCAATTAGCTACAAACTAAAAATAAAAAACACCGATAATTTCGAAATTCTCTGTAATATTTCCATTTTTAGACATAAAAATCATAAAATTTACATTCAAATTTTATATCCAAAGTTTTCATCTTTCAAGCGAGTACAGAAAAGTAATATCTGAGAGGAGGGACAATGGTGAAGTAAAGTTTTGTCTTTAATTAATTTTTGTCAAAGTTAATTTAAAGACCAAACGTTTATAGCAGCCATAAATATATGGTTCGTATCATTTTTTTTGTTTCGACCACCACCAAGCAAAAATTATGAAACCACATTTACCTTCAAGGTTAATTTTATGTTCATACTATCAAATTCTGTTATATTTCTTGATTTTCCATTTTAATTTACCTAATATTTTAGAAATTCGTACAGATAATTGAAAATTATGAAAGTCAAACTGATATTTGACCTAATTAGAAGATATTTTTATAGAATTTATATAGAAATTACCATAAATCAATCCGAGAAATGGTTCTTCAATTTAATGGAGAGTGTTCTAAGCTATGTTTCAAGTGCGAGTTTAGGGTTCCTTACCTGGAACAACTAAAAAAAGCCATGATCCTCAAAGTCAATTCAGTTTGGAGAAAGCTCTGAAGAAAAAAGCAATTTATTGGAGAGTGTTTTTAGATATGTTTCAAGTGCGAGTTTGGGGTTCCGTATCCGAAAAATAAATCGGAGGTTTTTTAAATTTTGTAAGTTTCACTTGTCTGGGTCAAATTTAGTATAATTGAACTCAAAACAGGTCGAATATTTTCTACAGTATCGCCTGAAATCCTACCGACCACCGCCAAACCATAAACTCCTTGATATTTACTAAGCATCGTCAAGTCCAACTGAATTTGGTTTCTAATGTATAGAGCTTTCTGGCATGAAAAAAACTTAACAATTTTTCTAAACCAAAATCGAGTAAAAAATCAACAATTATGAGTTTAATAATTACTCTTTAAAGGTGTTCAACATACCAACTTAACATATATATATATATTTGAATAAAAATTACATTCACAGTACTCCACAGTCAAATTACATCAAACTGAAATACAACATAAACGATTGTTCTAACTTTTGATTTTAAGAGTAACTGTTAAAAAAAATATACTACCATGCGATTAGTTAAAGAAAATTCATTACAATAGGCTTTTGTCCACTAAGAATAAATCGGTTGGATAATAGTTTCTAATGATTAATCATGATATGTAGATAACAAAACACCAAATTATTTTTCATAAAAAATAAGGATTATTATTATTTTTATAAAATAAAATAAGTAAAATTATACTTTCAGTCACGTGACAGCAAACACCAATCAGAAAGTATTGAAAGTACTACGTCACGCCATAACAAACGCAATGTAAATCACATTACATTTTAATAGAACGAAGCAGGTTCATTGATTACCACTGCTTAACTTGCATACATAAAAATGATTAAATACCAAGTCGTGATGTCATTCAAGACGCCATGACAATCTACATTGTTTTCGAAGCAAATTTGAATTGATTTTTGAAAATGCATAATGCATAATGCAAATAGTGTGTTGTTTTTTTTTTTTTAAATAATAGCTTTTTGGTGTAAATCAGATACAAATGAAACGTATAAAAATTTTTTTCAAATTTAGGACAAAAGGACCTATTATTAAAATTTTCAAACTCTTTTCTTCAGTCGAAATGAGAACAATATTAAAAACATTATGTAGCAGAAAAGGTGTAATTTTATTGTGGAGTGAAAAAATATGAGATTCATGAAAGTATTATTTAAAAAATATTGAGCATAAAATAGCCACTACCAAACTATAACACAATAATCAAAATCAACTAATTAAAATTACAAATTTAATAATAAATAAATAAAATAAATTAAAATTAAACAAACATAGGAAAGAACTTCGAGCAATATTAAAATAAAAATATTAAGTTTAAAGTTTGTTCCATTTGTGCTTCGGGCTAAAAATGGTTTTGTATCCCAATGAGTCTTATTTTTTAGAATGAAAGGATTGTGCATTTTAATATATTTATAGATACAACTGCATACTTTCTTCAAAACTAAAAAAGGCCACACGAAAAAATACAATAATATTATGAATTAAATTATTAAGAGTTCACAGCATTTTGCATGGAATGTAATTCGATTTTTCTTTTTGTTGTTGTTGAAAATTTCAATTAAGACATGTTTCAACTTCTTTAAAAATAATCCACATTTTCCTGACCTAATTTCCCTAGTTTTACTCAAGGAGTCAAAGAAAACAAGAGACGATATCGAGAGAATTAGATAAATTATTAATGGCTTTGTGTAATTAATTGGAATATGTCGCGGGAATTCCCATCAGGGAATTATAAAAAATCTATTATTGTGATACTACAGGACAGATATGGTCTTAATTCAATCGTAGGCGTTCCGGTAATCTTATATCGCTTTCAAGGACCTCTAATCTAAGTTACAGGATACTAGCTAGGCGGTAGGCACAATGAGCCCCTGGGCCTGGCAGTGTATCACAACCACTGCAGAACCTGCCACAGTGGGGAGGAGAAAGAAACGATATTTCACCTCTGCCATTGCCCAGCTCTTTCCAATTTTCCAACCTGAAGTTCGTTGACGTCAAATACTTCTGCTGTTCTTAAACAGCTCCAAATGGTTCATGAAGTAGTGGCCGGAGATGGGCCAATCATTTTTCGGTATCACAGCGGACCCTATGATCTAAGTTTGTCCCACCCCAGGACAGCCACTCTAACCTGACATATGATACGACTCAAAGGGCCACAGCCTTAAATATAAACCTTTTTGTGTAAATGGAACAAACTAATAAAACTTAACATAACAAAACTACAACAGTTCATGCAAATTAGAACAAGAATTTTAACATGCTTCACAAAATTTCTACTAATGTTTACCATCTTCCTCTCCTTCCGGTTCAGCTTCCTCCAAACGTAAATCACCACCTTTCTCATCATGTTTATCATAGTCACCACCTTCGGCAGCATCATAATGCATACCACGTAATCCTCCACCAGGCATAGGATGTTGTAAATTATTTTTCACCAACGAGTCAATATGTTTTGGGGCAGGTTTCTCATTTTGTTTATCATCATCTAAATTTTGATTATCACCCACAAAACCATCATTCTGATTGTCTAACATATTAAATGGATCATCAATTTTATTTACAGGTGGATCCAATACTTCCATAGCACCATTTTCTTGATTCACAATTTGTTCATTTTCATTGATATTTGGTTTCTTTAATGGTTTTTGCAAATTATTATCATCAAAATTATTTCGAGACTCTAAAATATTATTACGATATCGGTTTGGTTCAATATCACCATTTTTGTTACCTAAATCTATTGAATTCACATTATTCTGTTCGCCAAGTACATGTGGATTAAGGGGAACTACACCTGGAGGTATTTTAATTTTTTTCTCATCATTAACGGTATTTGGTGCTGCTAAAACGTTATCGGGATTATTATTTACAATCGTTTCTTTTGTTGGTTTTTTAATTGTTGGAGTTGGTTGTCCTAGAGGCTGAATTCCTACTTTTTGATTGTTTCCTCCGCCTGTTCTTGGTGTTGTTGTTGTCGTGGTTGATGATGATTTTTTGGAGTTTGAGTTTGTATCGATATTTGGTTGTGGAATAACATGCATATTATCGTCGTTACGATTGTTATCAACTTCTGCTTTATTCGTTTCTTGAAGAGCAGCTGCACTTGGTTGATCGCCCACGTGTTCCGATTGAACCTTAACCAAAGTATTACTTTCATTATTTTTATTACTAAGTATTTGATAAAGACCATTTCCAATATTTACTTCACTTACAAAGTATCGATTTGCATTTGGTTCATAATTTAATCCATGAAAATTATTACTTACAATTTCTTGACGCGCGGCGCCGTCTAATGGAGAGTTTCGATTACAATTTGCCTGTTAACAAAAAAATTTCATTACTAATCTAATACAATTACAAAGATAGTAAAAATATCGCTACGGGTGAAATAGAATAAATGGTTTTCATTCTTCAATCTTATTTAAAAGAGGAAGACGTGTAGTTGCAACAATTCATTTTGCAACAAGTGAGTAACTTGTGCACACTGAGAACATCACGTGTTTATGTTAAAAAATAATTAAATAAATAGATTAATATAATTAATTCTAACAATAATTATCTCATCTCTTTTAAAAAGAATGTATTTAATCCGACCAGAGGCGGATCAAGAAATTTTACACCCGTAGGCAGCTTCAAAAATTAGCGCACCCCGTAATAAAAATCAAGAACAGAGACCTTTTTTTCAGTTCTTTAGTTTCAAGTTCGTTATTTCTTAGAACATGTAAAATGGCGTTTATTCTTCAAGGCAGTTCTCCCGCTCGAGCTATCGTTGTTAAATACTTTTTTAAGTCATCAGAATACATTGTTGCTAATATACTTGCTCTATTTTGAACATTTTCAATGTTCAAATTGATCAAATTGCTTAAACCACGAGTCTATCTATAATTCCTAGATATGCTAAAATTCTGAATGTTTCCCGATCAGATAATGAAGAACTTATGTCTTCGGCAGATTCATCTGCTGTGAGCTTTCTCTTCCGTATCCTCTTTGTGACCTTTTCATATTCGCTGACTATTGAGAGTTCCAAAAGTTCTCTTTCTGCCTAAATTATATGAATTAGACTGTCATACATTTAAATAACTTTACAAATGTCAATATTAACGGACGGTAATTTTTTTCATACTTACACAATCAATTTTATGTTTGTTTAAGAACTTTCACGGGCGTGTCTCTTTGTGGCTTCGCGTTTGTAGGCACGGGCCTACTTTGCCTTATGGAAATCCGCCTCTGCCTCTTGCCTTAGTAGCAAGTACAAATATTTTACATTGATCTATTTGAGAAACTTGATAAAAAATATAAATACCTTGAGTTGATCATTTTCTCGTTGCAATTGTATGTTGGCTTTGAGCAATCGATTTAATTCACTCTCGTTGTGTTCTTGTCCGCCATTAGTCTTATCGAGCAATTCTTGTAATTTTTGCTTTTCCGTTTGTACGGCTATCAATTCAGACTGAAAAAATATAAAAATAAGCAATAAGCATATTAACAAATTTCAACGATTTTCTTCTTAAAATAGTAATAAATTTTTTCAGAAATAAAACCGATTTTATATAAAATTGACTGATTTCCACCCGATTTTCTGGATGTTTCATAGTCTGTAAAAATTATATTTTCCTCTGCCGTATGATTGTATTGCCATTTTGTGCGGCTTAAAACTATCACTGAACTGTTAAAAATACTTATCTGATAGACGAGAAACGATTATTGAAAAAAGTGTGCCAGATTTAAGATATTTCTATATATTATGCAGGTCAATATTATGCACCTGCAGAAATCTACAGGACGTTAGGTTCAGAATGTTTGAGTCCGAAACCTTAGATTCACCAATCCTGGCGGAAAAGTTTTGGGCTTTCTGCATAGTGTCTGGCCTCAACAGAATCCTATACCTTCATCTGCTTAAAATAGCATCTTTTACCCGAGTAATCATCAATCCTGGGAGAAAATCTGGCGGAGAAGCTGTGGACGTAGCATCTGTCCTCAACAGAATCCTATAGCTTCATCTGCTTAAAACAGCACCTTTTACCTGGAGACGTCTCACCTTCGAATGACACGTTGTTCTCAAGCAGGGCACAAATAACCCCTTGATCTAGATACTAGGGTCCCATATGCGGTATCCCTCTAATGTTTTATTATTATTATTATTATTATTAACGGTCATATTATCATTAAATAATTAAATATAGCTTTAAATGGTCATTGGGTTATTCCAAAGAAAATAAAAATCCTTGTAAGTTTGTGATAAAATAAATATTACCTTTAAATTCTCAAATGTTCTTTCTTTTTGTTTAAGCTGCTCTTGTATTTCTTTCACTTTCGATTGCAAAGTATTTATTTCATTCAATTTTTCTTTTTGAATTACACTGGATTGCTTCTTTAAATCTTCATGAGTTGACTATAAAATTAAATTTGCATAAAAAACAACAATTTTAAGAATTTATTGAAAGCTAAAATACCTGTAAAATTTTAAACTGTTGTTGTAAACTACTGTATCGCATATTCGCTTCCATTGCATTCTTTTCACAGTTCGTTTTTTCATTATCGGCACGTTTTTGTAGCTCGATACGTGTTTGTTTATGTTCCGCTTTCTCCGATTGCAATGATTTTTCCAGCCGATTTTTATAATCGAATATAACTAATAGAAATAGGAAGATTAGACTTGGAGGATTGAAATTTTGAAAATGAAATTACCTTGTAATTGAGCTGTCAGCGAATCTTGATGTTGTTGACAAATGTCATTTGATTTTTTGACAGCATCCAATTGTGTCAACGTGTTGTGATATATAGCCATTAAACCGAATAAACCTAATAAACTAGCGATATATAAAAAAAATCGTCCTCTACTACCTCGTGATAACCGTGGAGCCGTCATTTCATTTACAAAAATATCCTTTATTTTTTATATTTATTTAATTACACTGTTGCTTACTTTTTTTTGTTTACATGGCAAAATTTATTTTCACTATCTGAAGACGTTCATTGACATATTTCCTTACCATACTTGAGTTCCATCTACTGGTGAAAATAAAACCAAAAATATTTTATGGTTATAAAGTTTATTTAATGAGATAAATGTAACAGGGGTGTATTAAGAAGTATTCCTGCATTCCAATGCTTAAAATTTAACATTATTTAATTTATTTAGCACTTCACAAATTTATAAAATTTTGTTTTCGAATCTTTTATTCATTGATTTCAACAACCCTAATTTAAGCCCCATAATTGCCAAATCTTCTACACCTAAACAGAGAATTTCTACTAAAATAAAAAACAATTACCAAACATTAAAAAACAATAACAAAGTAAGGCAATTACAGAGCTACATCGTATACTCGTGTTATGTCTTTGTTTTATTTTAATTAAAATTTCACCCTAATTTAAGCCCCATAATTGCCAAATCTTCTACACCTAAACAGAGAATTTCTACTAAAGTAAAAAACAATTACCAAACATTAAAAAACAATAACAAAGTAAGACAATTACAGAGTTACATCGTATACTCGTGTCATGTCTTTGTTTTATTTTAATTAAAATTTGAAATTTACAGACATGATTATATTTGTTTTCAATAATTATCAATAGGGAATATTCATGAAATTTAAATTTGGTTCAAATATTTTTCTTCCGTAACTTTAATGACTGGACATTTCAACTAAACCATTATTTTAGTAATTAATATCTTTTTAATTACTTAAAAATAATTAATAAAAGTACAAATTCAGTGAGGGCATTTAAAAATTTCTAAAACGGAAATTCAAATTTTTATACGGACGTGACATCAAAGTACGGGCTTGTCAAATTGTTGACATACTGTATGATATTAATTACTTACATTTTATATGGTATTTCATTAAATTATACTATTCTAAGGCTTTTTATTAGAAAACTTAATAATAATGTGTGTAAATTCTATGTTGTAAATTCATTTTTTTAAAGTGTAAATTATACATTGAATTGTCAAAAATTGACAGTTTACGTACTTATACGTCATCAACAGAGGGCGCCAAAAACTGCGTTTAAATATCTCAAAATTATAATGTATTTTAAATATTTTTTTACACTTAAATACAGCATTTTTAAGCAGTATTTATATTTTTTACTTTGTTATAACGGTGTAAACAATGAATTAAAAATATAAAACAAATACATGAATATTCTCTATTGTTGATTAACATATCGAAAGATGCCATGTTGTGCAAGGAATGGAGGTTTAGGGGTAAAGGGCAGATAAACTGAGACTCGAAGAGGCGAAGAATACTATGTGGTCCTATTTGTTTTTAAATTTGAAATTGTTCAGCGAAATCGATGAGTACAGGCTAATAATCTTTATTTAGCTAATGAATCGCTTAAAGTGATACCACAATGTTTATAACATAATTTTGTTGGTTATCAAAGTTCTATTGTAATCCATAATCAGTTGTTAACATTTTTTGGATTCTAAAAAGGTATCTAAATACGTGTCTGCCTGGCAAAGTTAAAATGCCTCTACCTATCTATTATTCAGAGAAGTTTGAATTAAATTTACATTTTCATAAATAGAAATTAATAAGAAAAACATAAAGAATTTGTATACAATTTTCATTCTAAATTCTACAAGATTTAAATTCCAATCGACAATTCAATTAATCAAATAAAATCGTTTAGACTTTTTAGAAAATTCAACTATCTCTTTCCTACTGAAACTGATTATTATACTTTTATTTTATTATACTTTGTAACCTGTTTTTAGTTCATCTTTCGTTGACAGTAGAGCAGGTGTTGTGTTCTGACGTGACAAAACAAAGAGTTAAAAAGTTTTTTTTTTTGTTTTTTCATTTTCATGTATGGCTTACACTTAAAAAAAATTAATTTTATATGCGTGTGTAGTGTTTTCTTTTGAAAATGAATTTTTCATTAAGTGAAATGCCTAGTACCAAACCTGATCGAGATGGCTTACCAAAATCTGGAAGAGTAAATGAAGGTTAGTGTAATCTCATGTATTTATAAACAAACAAAAAAATGAGTCTACATTGTAAATATGGGAGCAACAGGAATTTACTTTTTTTTTGTCTATTTTTAATTGAACGAATGCGTGTTTTTGTATAGTTAATTTTTCCATAAATTAGAAGAATGGAAAAATAATTATTCTGTATGTTGAATTCTAAGTAATTTAACATGTTCATTTTAGTAGAATGATGCCAGTGGCGTTTGATTAATAATACTTGAGGAATTTATAATAAAAAAAATAATAAGCACTTTTAATAATGAGATAAAAATAAAAACGAAAGCATTTTTTATCTACGGGCTAAATTTAACATAATTAAGTAAAATTATTTTATTTTTAACTAATAAATGGGTATAATTTTTGGTTTATTATATTCGAATAATAAACTTTTGTAATTGTGATGAAAAATATATTTAATCTCTCTCAAAATTTAGAATTAACCCTTTCAAAGAAAGTTAAAGCCGATAAAATAAGATTCTGTAAAGCGTTGTTACTACAATGCTTCCTTAGCCTGTTGCACATATTATTGAATCGGGCTGACGAAAAAAATTTAATAATTAGGAACCGTATATTTGTGCGTTTAGCGTTTAAAGGATCTTCAGATAGGGGCATTTAGTTTCTGTTGCCTCGGTCCCCGTTAAAAGGGGATATCGTACTTTTACCGCAATAGATTTAGACGCAAGAGAGTCCTTAGACATACTTTAGACTTGGGCCACAGTGCACAAATTTATAATTTGGTCAGGTGAGAAGAGTGTTGTTAGGAGTGAAAATTGAAAATAGGACCTTAGCTCGATTTTTGTCTACGGAACCCTAAAACTATTTTATAATAATAATTTATTTGTAAGTTTTTTTAACCGTCCAAACTACCGGAAATGGGTACTAAATTACATATTTTTAAATTGAAACAAAACATGTATTGCTAAATTTCAATATAAAAAAGTGTACCTTGGAAAGTCATCTGCTATTTGTAATAGATTTCATTCTTTCAAATGCTACTTAAAACAAGTACGAAAATTTGTTCGTTTCTTAGAATTTTTTGCGATTTTGTCACCATATCAAACTTAAATATTAGAAACGTTAAAAGTCAGTTTGGATGTTTATTATACCTTACACCTTCACGATATTTTACACTTCTGTCGAAATTGCCTCGGATAAAATTTGGTAAAAAGACAGATTACATATTTATTTCAGACTTAATCTCTATACCCCCTCTTTTAATCATGCATATGTCCTTTGTGTTTGAATCTTAATGAAATTTAGCACTCTTGACATTCAAAATAAAAGAAATTTAAAAACAATTGACTGAGCTAACTGTTGAAATACGCTGGTATGTTGAATGTCAGTGCTTGTATTATGTTTTATTAATTAGAAGAGTTTAAAAACCAACACAATTATGGCGGCCTTTCGGTCGTCATTTATTTGGTTTTTCAAAAATATTTTCTAGAAATTTTTCGATAATAATTGTTTTTTTCAAGAATGTTTTTCAAGACCAATAGTTGAAGTTACCTGTAAATTTTCAACTCCCTATATTTTATAGTTATGGAGAAACTGGGCACCAAAGTCCTAATTTGCGTCCTCGCGGGTAAACAGTGATATTTACAAAAAAAGTTTCAAACAAAAGTTGTTAATTGTTTTATAAAGAACATTTTTTATATTTAAACTTTTGTTCTATCTCTAACGGTTAACAAGATCCAGTTGACCTATGTTGTTCATTTACGAACTTAAACTCACTCTTTACGTCCTAAGCACGCCTTAAAAAGCTTTTAGCCTTGATATCTCTTTTTCGACAGACGGACGGACAACCGGAAATAGACTAATTAGATGATTATATGAACACCTATATCAAAATTTTGTTCGTATCATCAATATTTCTTAGCGTTATAAAATTAGTATACCTTGGTATATATTTCATATATACATGGTATAAAAACCAATCCATGTTTTATTCTTTAAAGAAACTTTTTGAAGTTTAAAAAAGATCTATGTACAGTGTGTCGCATTTAAAATGAAGACACCCCCATATTTTCGTTATTTAGAGGAATATCGATTTGAAATTTTGCACAGTCTTACAGAATGATGTGTCAGGTTTTTTTAGGTTACTTAACCGAAAACTAAACTCAGCCTACTACAAATGGGCAAATAGGGTTGATTCTAAATATTTTGTCTAGCGTCAGAGATGGTTAGAAATACCGAAAAAAAGTTTCTTAGAAAATTTTTTTATACACATATCTGACAGTTTCAAGTTATCGCAGTTCCATTGTATTAATTCTGAATTTATTTTTCGAAATTCGTTTCGTTCTTATTTTCATATTTTTAGATTATTCTATTCTTATTTTCATATTTAATTTATTCTAATTTATAAAATGATTGTTTTGACTAAGCATGAATAATATGATAAATGAATGAATTTGTTTACATTACAGTATGCCGTGAATGGTTAGTACGTGAAGATGGTGCATTAGCATATCGCTTACAAAATGAAGAAAGTAAGTTTCGTTGTTTTTCTCATAATTCATCATAGTAAGTAATTCAATTAAAAATGATTATTCTATTATTTAAAAAAAAATATGCATATATAATTTATTCGTATCAGCTTGTGCAATAGCTCCATTTATTTTCTAATTTCGCTTATTATTTTTTACAAAATGTAGGTTAAATGTTTCAGGTTTTTAGCGTAAGTTTGTTGATTTTTAATCTAGAAAGACGGATATATAAAACCCCTCATAGAAAGACGGAAACACCCTCCGGAAAATTGGAAAAACTATTTTTACAACACTTTATTTCGAGGTGATTGGTGAAAAACCCACCTTAGAGCATGTATAGAACAGAAAGTCGTTATTTTTGGTTGGTTTTTCGCGTGCTCTCTTAGCAATTGACAATAAAGTACTTAAAATACAATTAGGCCAAGAATTTTTTAGGGATGTTGTTGAGTTAGCTTTACACTACAAATAAAAATTTTATACATATTGAAAATCTGATTTTTTCATCCACTTTTTGAGGAATAAAAATCGTAAAAATAGCGTTTTTTCAAATTTTACGAATTGTTTACTCGAAAATTGAGGGTTTAGAGAAAAATATCTTAGAACATTTTTTCTTTATTTGATCTCAATTATTTAATCAATTTTTTTCCGAAGCGATTTGGTCAATATTATTTATTTGCTTAAAAAAGATTAGTTTAAACAATAGCCTACCAAGTTACCCACCGTCAACCTGCACTTTTACTTTCATTAGCATTCTTTTAACGGGATCCTGCAAAAATTTTCAATGCGAAAATTATTCATGCTCAATGACGGATTTTACCGGATCTATTAAGATTTTCAAGGTGTCTTGCAACTGACATCTCTGAAAGAGGAATATTCGGCTATGAAAAGCGAATAAATCGCTAAGTACAGATTAAATTTAAAAACATTGATTTTCGATATTGAATAAAATCAAACTTGAGGGTAATTAGTATCCAAAAACACGTTATTATTAAAACAAAATTTTTTGATATACCACCTAGAATTAGGTATATTAGGAAAATACGAAAATCAATTTTATTTGTCGAAAAATGCTACCTCTAATGACGTTAAAATGTATAGTCTTTCATAATTGTGAATTTGAGCCGCGAAAAACTTCATCCACTGTTCAGCCAGCTAAGATTGTTAGAATCAAATATTAGTAATTTTTTGACCTTGATGTTTTAGCGTGACAAATTCGGGATGAAATTAAAAATTTGTAATAGCCTTGAAAAATGTGTTGTAATTACTAAAATTATTTCAATTTTCAAATTAATATCAAAATTTATTTTTGATTTCGGTATATAAATTAAATAATTGCTTCCTAGGTTTTTCAAAGGTATTAGGAAGCTACAATATTATTTTTAAAATCGAATACAAAGGTCTTAATACAGTAAGTGGGGTAAATCCCATAGTTCAGAAATCATGACCATTTTTTTAAAAATTACTTTACATTAAATGACTTTTGTTTTCATTTTAGTCGATCAACATTTATCTGGCAATAAAAATAGAAATGCTCAAGTTCGCGAAGATTTTCCGTGTGCACTCACTGAACAATTACGTGAAGAGCGTCAAGCAGAATATCAAGCAGCCTTATATCAACAAATGGTTCGCGAACAGTATGTACCAAACTTTATTGGTTTTAATTTTAATTTTTAATAATTTTCTATATTGTAGGGAAGAAAAAGATGCACGAGTAGCTGCTCAAATTGCTGAACGACTAGAAAAAGAAGAGGAAATTAAACGAAAGTTACTAGAAGAACATGACAAGCAAATTGCTAGACGTCTTCTGGTAAGCTATTTAAATATCACCGTATTGTGCTCTTATTCTTATTGTCATTTTGAAATTTAATCTAAATCTAAGATCATGGTGTGCCTAATTAGAGTTTATTTTTATTTTTAGGAACAAGACCGGCTTAAACAATTACGTTTAAAAGAAGAAGCTTTGGCTCAACAACAACCTGTGTTACAAAATATTCAACAATCAGTCTCAAAAAACTGTCAACAATCACTTAATTTAACAAATAATAATAATATAAGTCCACAAAAATCTTATCCACCAGAAGTAGTATTATCAACAACATCCTCGCCACGAAGACAAGGACAACTTATACCACTGCCAAACACGCCTAAACAATCAAATTTTAATCCACGCATACCCACAATAATACCAGAACAGTATTCGATTGATGAAAATTTACAACAGTCTACAACAGCGGCATATCAAAATGTTCCATTACCCCGAGTTAAGAAAATGAGTAATAGTTATGAAAATATTATAGATCCAAATAATCCAGAAGCAGAGTTAACTGAAATATTAAGTCATGTAGCGCTATCAGATGAAGTTGGAATTCCACTTGATGAGGTGGAAGAGAAACGTTTACAAGAGGAAAAAGATGCGGTAAACCTTTCGTTAAATTATTATACTTTAGAATTTATCCAAAGCTAGATAAGGTTGTAGAATAAGATTTGTGAGTGTGAGATGTTTTGACTTGTCGATTGGCGGGTGTTATTCTGGTGCATGATTTTTATTTACACATGACTAGAGTAACACTCGTAGATTGGTGCGTCGAATATTCAACAGATGCTCGAACTTAATACGAGATAATTTTTTAAAGAAATAATTCTTATTTTACAAAACTTAGTTTAAATGTGTAAAGTGTTGAATTTTTTTAGGAGCTTGCCAGGCAACTTCAAGAACAGGATGCTAATGAAATTTCACAATTCTCTAAAGATCGTCTAATGGCAATTGAGGCACAGGATAAAGAGTTAGCCCGAGTGCTACAAGAAAGGGTAAGTTTTTTTTAAACAAATGATTACTGAACAGTTATTGAACAATAAATTTTTTTTATTAGGAAAGAGCTAAAGCTCGCAGAGCTCGTGAACGAGCAAAACAGCGTTCGCTTGCTAAAAAACAACTGCAACAGCAACAAGAAATGAATAAAATTCAAACAATAAATCCTGATCCACCAAATTTAAATCAAGAAGACTCATACTCGGATCCCGTTGATTTAATAAGTCAAACTGATGTACTGAAACAACAGACATCGTCTCCTACAACCTCTGAATCATATCCAGTAAATGGGCGTTCAAAATATGCGCATTCTTATAACCTAGACACTATAGAAGATGATGTTAACTACAGTTATCCAATTGATAACATTCAGGAGACAAATTCAAAATCTCCATTAAAGACAAGTCCCACAAAAAGCTATCAAACTGAAATACGAAAAACTGGTGTCTCTTCACCGAATAAAAGCAATGACTCTGGGATCATCGATCCACGGTTATCATCTCCCATGCATATGATGCGACCTGGTCAGTTAGATCTTAAGACATCTAGTTCACGATCATCGAAAGGCTCTTGGTATTGTGATTCTCCAGAAAGTGGTTTACAACCAAGTACAGCAAGTACACCTAATGTAGGGACACAGCAACAATTCAATATTGCAATGGCAATTGATCCGACCTATAATCGACGAATACATTCAAATTCAACGTCACCACATGATTCAGGGAATTTTGCTGCAACCAGTCCAATTAATTCATTACCGTCACCCGCAGGTTAGTAACATACATTTTTTTTTAACATTTTGATTGAATTGTCAAAAAATTTAAATTTATCGAGATAGTAGTTAAATTCTGACCAGTTTTCTATTAAATTTGTTCGGAAAAGACAATAAGATAACAATGTCTATAGCAAAATTTTGAATCGTATTAAGTCAATGCGATTCCGGAGGATAAACAAGGCTGTATTTGACTTGCAAATTTATGTTCGATGTTCTTTGAACCGAAGAAAGTAAAAAAATGAAAAGGCATTCTTAATATTGCTATTTAAGTACAATGCTCCACATTTAAAAAAAAAAGATTCCATAAGTTCTTATGATTTTACTTGCGCAACGAAGAGAAATTTTTCCGCCAGAGGAATATAATTTAACAAGAATCCAAATACTAGAGCGAACAGTACCGTTGTGTCGATGTGAGAGAAATATAATGGGCAAAGAGACATAGTGTCTACTCGACGCTTCACCGCGCCATTTTTAATGAACTTCATCACTTCTTTTGTTCATTTTATTAACTGACTTTTGGCTATATGCGATACTTTGAGATCTTTGTGAGAGATTTGACCATTTGTGGAAGAAAGATGTCCAACTGGCAAATTAAAATTGCTAAAATAATGCATTTTGTTAAAATATATCCCCTTAACGATGTTCCAGCATGGTATTTGCAGTTTCTATGTTAAAGCAATGGTACAATTTTTTTTTCGACAGAATTTAACGAAAAATTAAATTTAAGAATTTAATAATGCTTACTATTAATTCCCAAAGTTTCAGAAATTTTGACCGTTTAAAATGGGAAATAATTATGCCAACGTCCCAATTTCGATCAATTTACGTCAAAATTAATATCTCGAAAGTGAAAATTAATTTCTAAATTTTTTTTTTAGAATTGTATTGTATAAACATTTTTTTCTACTTTTTCTTCAATATATAATAATATCATAAAAAATAGTTGGAGAGACCGGATATTTTACATGCTTTAAATGGGACATGACCCTCAAAATCGCGAACTTT
Source organism: Chrysoperla carnea (assembly GCF_905475395.1). Taxonomy (NCBI): domain Eukaryota; kingdom Metazoa; phylum Arthropoda; class Insecta; order Neuroptera; family Chrysopidae; genus Chrysoperla; species Chrysoperla carnea. The sequence continues at coordinate 111,739,390 of NC_058337.1, read as the reverse complement.
GTCTTTAAATATCTCGCGATCTAAACGGTCAAAAATTATGAAATTTTAGGAATTCATAAATAAAGCTATTATAAACCCGAGAAAAAAAATTCGGCCAAATCTGTCGAAAAGTGATTTCATGCTGGTACTACCTTAAGGACCCACAATAAAAATATTTAGCTAGATTATAAAATTATTAATTAGCTAGACCGGTTTCGATTGCTTTGGCAATCCTCTTCAGTAGCATTAAACCTCTTAAAATTAAAAAGTCTTAAAATTAAAAAATCCGAAAAAGACCGCATCAACCTGAAACAAATAATAATAAAATATTACCCTTAAAATTAAAATAAAATTATTTACCCGATTATAATAATAATAAATCTTTATGTTACACCCTCTAAAACAATGTAACTGCCTGCTTTCACCTAAAAATATTAAGTTTTAATCCTAAGATAGGATTATCGTTATGAATATATCAAAAAAACCAAGGGATTAAGCCTGAAAATAAAATATAAGATAAAAAAAGTTGTAAATATAAAATAAAAAACACAGAAATAAAAATAAAAACAAGTGAAAAGAAACAAATAAAAATACAAGAAAATAAGTTGAAAAAATAAAAAATTTTACCAAATGACAACCTGAAACAAACAAAAAATCAAATTAAGTAAAAATGATAAGCAAAAATAAAAAATAAAAATTAAATCAAACAAATAATAAGAGGAAAGATAAATAAAAAAGATGAAAAATAGCATAAAATATCGTATCTCAAGACAACACAAATGAAACAGGTAACTAAAAGAAACACTGCCCAAATTGTGTTGTTTTTCGATCACCATTCAAATAAAACAGGTAAAAAGTGTACACCACAAGTATAATTAAGCAATAAACTTAATCGTCACATGTACTCTAGTTAACCTTAAGGGGATATATTTTAACAAAATGCATAATACAGCCCACAGAAATGCTCATCTTAATTTGAATGCTAAAATAATGTTTTAATTGGTTGTATTGTTACTTAAAAAATTTTTTTAAATAGATATTTCAGATGATGAATCTAGTCCTGTCCCTCCATATATGCCGATTCAAGGTCAACGTCGCACTGCTTCTTTAGAGAAGAAAGCAAAAAAATCACGTGCGAAAGATGGCTGTAAACAGCAATAATACTTGTTATTTGATATTATCAAAATATTTTTTTTAATGTGCCTAAAACACGCCTAAGATTTCGATTGCATTTATTTAAGTGATTACAATATATTAATATATATACTTATTTATATAATTAGACTTGCGCTAAGGGAGGATGGCAGCTTTGTGTTAGGAGATTGAACGAATCAAATTTTACGTTTCTTGCACACTCTTTACATAAAATTGTGTGTCTCTGCATAGAATGCCGACTCGGGTTTACAGATTGATGTAATTGGATGGATACCTTATCGATTTTATCAAATTATTTAAAATTTTTTCCCACTTAAGAGGAATTTATTAGAGTAAACAAATCAAAAAAACTAACTTTAAAAATTTTTCAATGCGTACAAATTTGTTAAACCTATACAAAATAAATAAATCAACGAAGGATTTTCAAAAGTCCTAATATTTTTTAGATCGTCACGCTTAACAATTAGTATTTCATGGGTAGGGTACCTTAGAAAGGAACTACCCTAGTAACTCTAGAAACGCATGAAATTGCCAAGGAATGTCCACTATATTTAGGATTTTTTTTGTGTGATTACAGAACGTAATCTAGTAGAGTAAACAAATTTAAAAAAACGTAATTTCAAAAATTTTGCGGTACGTAAAATTCGTTAAACGTGTACAAAATAATTTAATTAATCAACGAAGGGTTTTCAAAAGTCCAATTTTTTTTTAAATCATCACACTAATTAATTAGTATTTCATGGGTAGGGTACTCTTGAAAGGGTACATTTTCCTTATTATAGAATTAAATATTTGAACTGATTTTTAAAAATACAATTGTATTCAAGAATAGACAATACATTTTATGAATATTAATATTAATTAAAAACTGCCAGAAAAAATGTTCTGAGAACATTTATTAGAAGAATTCAATGTTGATAGTTTTAGCATTTAAAATTAACGTATACTAAAGAGAATAAGATAAAGTAGCAAGAAGTCTCGATATACTTATATTTACATATAATACATTAGAGGGGTACCGCAAATGATACCCTAGCACATAGATCATGTTATCTTCTGTGCCCTCCTTGAGAATAATCTGTCACCCGAAGGAGAGTTCCATAGCTTCTTCGTTGGAATTTCACCTAGGATTGATAGATCCAAGGTTTCGGATCCAAAAATTCTAAAACTGTCGCCCTGCAACATGTACTGAGGTCAAGAGTCCACCCTTCTCTTTTGTGCTCTGATAGCTGAGAGATAAAATGGCGATCGCTCCTAAGTGTAATTTCATTCTGTATGATTTGCCATTCCATATCGATTTATTTGAAGTAAAATATAAATCCAAGTTCATGTAATTTTAATATAGAACTTTGTTGTCTATCTTATTCTCTTTCGATTTTGATTAAAAAAACAATTTACAAAGTTTTTGTAAAAATATTGCAGCATTTTATCAATATCAATATTTTATGCAAATAAGTTTTATATATATATTTGAATTATTATATAAGTAGTATCAATTTTCAGTTGAACGCATTTAGCCTAGAATCCATGATGAATTTCATAAGTCAGTATATTGAGCCGACATTTTGTGATGGTTTTGCAGGGAATATCATTTGTGTAACGGAGTTTTGATCAACTAAGAAAAAGCATTGAATTTTACGGAAATTGACCTTTGTAGACATTGGTTTCTTTGTCTACTGTTTAAACGTGTTTATCTGAACCTTTTTGGATTTTATAAATGTTGTTTACTGTTTTAATGTGTATTATTTGCAATGGTTATTAACAGTTCGTCTGTTTTATTATTAACAAAATCGATTATTTCTTTTTTTTAAATCAATTTTTCTAATCGATTTTAATATTACAAGAAATCGAAAATTAAAAACCAATTTTTTAGTTCACTATCGATTTATTTTATCTTCTTTTATTCTTCTACAATCCACAACATATTACCGATAAAAGTGATTAATTTCTTACCTTTTCCACGAAAATGAATTTGTTTTGGTCTTACTGATTCAGTCTTCGTTATACTATCGATGCACTTTGTTAGATTATAAAAAAAAATGATGCAATTTAACATTAAGATCTATAAAATTCATCCTTGGCTTCTTGGAACGCAAGAATATTTAATCTTTTATTTTCTTTTAATCGTAACGAGTGTTGATTTTAATTAGAAAAACGTAATTAATTAGCAATAATAATTTATTTTTGATTATAAAATATTTTTGTAAAGAATAAAAATTTACTTTTTTGTCATTTAAATTGATAATTTTTTATTGGTATTTTATAAAAAAAAAATTTATGTATACGAAGAAAAGTATACGATTTTCTGGAATTTGAAAATAGTAGGTATGTTTTCTTTTTTGCAAAAAGACCCGAACGGAGATTTAGAGTCGAATATTCACTGTGATACAGATGATTAAAAAAATTCTAAAATATATTTTAACAGTAGACGAGAGTTAGTTCCTGCGAATGACTCAATGGATATAAAACAGGGTCATTTTAGCTGGTTTGAAGCTACGGTATAAAAAAAATCACAATAAAGTATACTTTTATGTTCTGAAGGATACCTTATTGTTCCGAAAAGTTATCACAAACACACGGTAAACATTCTGCTTTATCTTTCCATTCTGTCATTCTTCATCTGATTTTGAAGAAGGAAATCGTCAAGTTTGAGCGGAAATACATTGTACTTCAGCCCACTTGTACTAAAGACGAACCACTTTCTCAAGTGCCCTCAGCATTAACTTCTAATATACTATACAGGGTTTGAGCAGACTCTTTTATTTAAAAAAAACATACCTAATTCTGCCAAAGATAAAAAAGTGTTATATTAAATTCAATTGAATCGTTAAACAGTACTCAATAAAGTAATTTTGTTTTTTTGAGTCTAAAAAAAATTTAGTCTTCAAAGCTTTAATATTTGTGTACTATCATAAACCTAAAAAATGAAACACATTGTTTATGAAAATTAAGAATTAAATTTATTTTTATGAAAATTTTTGTTTTCTTTATCTTCCATGCACTAGTCATTTCAAGTTTTTCAGGCTAGTTATTCGTTGTTGAAGAATTTCTGAGATCTTTTCGTTTACGAGATACAAGATTAATATTATGTTCTTTTTCTGAGTTACGTATTTTAGTTGCAAACTAAAATGTCAATGCCATTTGTAACTCTAGCGGGAGCTAGGGTGCGTAGGTATTTACTCAATGATGCTCGACATTTAAGAGTGGTTTGGACTGAAGAATTTAGTTGCAGTATACTACTGGCGGAAATCTGTTAAATAAAAGAGGCAGTCAGACTGATGAGCAACATTGAAAGACCCTTTGGGGGTGTCAAATTTATTTCACAGTTGGAAAGATCCAAGATAGTGATGAGGGGTCGAAAGGCCTTCTAGATATGCGACGACAAAGTCGGTTTACGTTGGGATTCCAGCCCTTGAAATGTGATAGAAAACATAAAAGCGAAGAAACTTTCAAGGTTTGGAGCTAGAAAGGTTGGACCGAATAACAGGTAAGAAGATATTGGTAGTATTATATATTTTTTTTATTAAAAATAAAATTTTACACGTTTGAAATATAGCAGTATCACACATTTGACATTTTAAGCTCAAGCTCAAGAACAGATATATATAAAAGGACGTGAAACTTCCTTATAGTGGAGAGGGTACCAGAAAAAAAGGCGTCTATCTGGGCGAGGTCTTATCTTCGGTCGATGCGTACTTTGTACTGCGCACCAGGCTGTGTTTTGTTTTCACTCGGCATAGGAGGTTTCACGTCTTTATATATATGTTCTTACTTCAGCTTTTTGTATATTCGTGACTCCAAAATATTAAGCTGACCTCTACTGATTTATATACAAAATAGATTAAATGTTCTATGATTTTAGTTTGTTTGTACCATGAAGATAGATGTTAACACCTTCTTCAACCGCCATTAAAGTGTCACCCATAGTTTCTTGGAGTCGCGAATACAGTCATAAAAAATTAATGTTAATAAATAAAATAATTTCCTTATAAATTATTATCGATAATCATACAGGTACCATCTTTTTGAATTTTATACTCAGAAATTGGAAATTTCGCTTTGAAAAGATTCCAGTTTTTTGTACTACAGATTACATACGTCTTTGGTTTTGAAAAACCATTGAAAGTTGTTACAAACACCTGTTTGTAAGCACCAAAATTTTCCAAGTATAACCAATCATTTATTTGTAACTGAGGTAAATGTATTGATTTATCTACGATATCTTCACCCCAACAAGTTGGTCCATAAATTATTGATGAGTATAATTCCGAGTCTGTTAAGTCCTGTTAAAATATAACGCTAATTAAATAAAAGTTAAACCAAATTCACTATTAATGACTGTTTTTAAAAGAAGTTTTCAAAGTACTGCTCAAGGTAAAATAAGCGTTGAAAAATATTTTTGATTCAACATGAAATATAAAAATTGTTGTTTAGTTTAGAATGTGAATAAAAACTGTATTTTTACTATGCTTTTCCATAATATTATTTTAACGAAAGACTTTCGAATGGGGCCCCAAAATTTGATTTTCGTACGGGCCCTTTTCAGCTCTACTTTCTGGCAATGACTAGCTGCATCAAATTCGTGCTCTAAATGTGTTTCCAGCTCTTGGATTATGCCATAACCTTGACTTAATGATAACTAAGTTAATTTAAAAGGAATGGAAAAATAAAATTACCATTTTAAATAAAAAAGAAAATATCATTGTTTTAATAAATTCCAAACATGTTTTTATATACCCTTAAGATATTATGTATGTGGTAGAATGTTAATTGTATTATTATTAGATAATTATAATTTATACACAGTGGACTCCCGGTAATCCGGCCCCCTGGCTAATCCGGCGCCCCCCGTAATCCGACTACTGTTTTTGTATTGAAATATGATTTGTACTTCAGAGTATAACATATAGAATCTTATAATTGCATGTGTGATTTGTCGGATAACAAGGTACTCTTTTGTAAAAAATTCCGGACTATAGGGGGTCTTAGGCAGTACTCAATAATCCGACAAATTCGATAGTCCGACTGTCTTGCAAAACGTTTGCCGGATTACCGGGGGTCCACTGTATTATACTTTAATTCAGTACCCCAATTAGGAAAAAATCTTTTTAGAGGTATACACTTCGTGACCATGGGGAGGGGGGTGGATTCGAAATGTTATCAAAAACAAAAAGAAGATTCAAAACATTTCGTTATTGAAAGTAGTATCGATTCATTTTATGGTTATCAATAAATGAAGAAAATAGACCTTATGAACAAGAATATAAACGGAATTTACTTACTTTTAAAATTTTAAATTCAAATGGGCCATTAACAAAGTTAGTAAATGCAAATGACCCACATAGTCCATCATTCAAGTAATACGAAATATTTTCTGCCCGTTTTTTCACACAAGTTATTCGACATGCTGCAGTTACAGCTGATTCAACAAAATACCGACCAGGCTCTGCCATAATTTGTACGTTTTCAGAAGAAAAATATGTTTCTAATGAATCATTAACAATCCTTCCAAGTTTTCGAAACTCGATTTGATCGGAACCAGGAAAACCACCTCCAATATCCAATAGAACCATATTAAATCCCATCGATTTCCCTAATGCAAATAACTTTTGTGATCTCTTTATTGCATATGTGTACGAGTTATAGTCTCGACAATTGCCTCCAACATGAAATGATATTCCGACAACATTTAATTTTAATGAATGTGCGACGCAAAGTAGCTCAAATGCTTCTGTAAATAGAATTGAAAATATATTTCATTACTCGAATTCGGACAGGCTATGTTTATAGCATATAAGTGTCATTTAATATTAAGTTTTACTTTTTATTGTAAATTCACCTATTGTGCTGTGGGCAGACACGAAGGCACATATCAAACTACAATGAAAAACATTTATTCACCTTGCGATGTTATTTGACGTATGTCATTTTCGTTGTTGTTTGGTGTTGTTTGGTGTTGGCCTTCGTGCCTGATTGTAACTGTATAAGATATCTAAAAGAGAAGTAAGTAATAAAGATATAATTACCAATATCAGGATTGCAGCCATATTTGTCGCCAAACTTATGCAGACTAGTTTCGTCATCACAGCTAAGTCGTATTAATAATTTTGCGGATGGATAAAATTGCTTAATTTTATGTAACTCAGGTATACAATCAAATGTCATCATTCCCACATTCACGGAGGCAGCATATTGAAGATGTGACTCTTGTTTAATTGGATGTGAATAGATAATTTTATCGGGTGAAACACCTAGCGATAACATAGTTTGGATTTCATTTTTTGTGGCACAATCGAAACCCATACCCAAAGTTACCAGAACTTTTAATATCACTGCATCATTGTTGCATTTTACAGCTACGAAAAAAAAGTTGAGTATTTTAAAAGTCCAATTAGACCAGATTGTATGGGTGACATTTAATATAAAAAAAATCGAAATTACCAAACGTATCTATATTAACAAGAGAAATTCAAGACGGGTGGGGGCAGGGGGTGGGTTGATGGTAGTAGTATAAAAAGTAGGAAATAAGTAGTAGATTAATAAAACAAAAATACATGGTTTTGTTACTAGCAGAACTAAAAAGTAGAAAATAATTTCTATAAATAAAAAAAATAGAATGATTAATTAAAAAATAATTTAATCGTAACAAAACGTGAGGTGCATTATTTAAGATATTTTGTAATGACTCTACTTTTACCAATATCTGTCAATAACATATTTACAATAATTGAAATCTGGCATCCCACGCTTTTTTACGATAAAATAATTTTCTGATTCACTCTATTATTATTATTTTTTTTTGGAACTTAATAACTACTTTTTAGAACAACTAGTTATAATAGCTATTTTTTTTAAAACTATTACTTATTAATTTTAAATTGAATCATGCTTCCTTAATCGTACCAATACAGAGTTGCTGAAAACGTAGATACATTAAAATTTCTGTACTAAACATACAAATTATGTTTATTTCATTCAGTTTTTATTCATATTATGTGCAAATCAAATAAACAATAAAATTTATGATTATTATATCTGCGTATTATTAACTTAATTTTATTATCAACAAGAAAAAGTTTGATTTTGGAAATTAATGCGTTATTTATAATATCGAAGTATCTCTGCGTCACAAAATCTGCACTAGTTAATTATATATGTTTATTAATTCAGTAAAAATTCTAAGGTTTCTAAGGTTTAAAATTTCTAAAATTTGTTAAAAATAGTTAAAAATAGATATATACATGTATATATCACATGTATATCACCAAATATTTGCTCTGTGCAGATTTTGTGACGCAGAGACACAAAAAGATGAAAATAACATTTTAATAATAGTGAAAAAATTAATAATAATTTATTAAAAATGATATTTTTTGTTCCTTTGAGTTTGAAAATTTAAAACAAAAATAAATAAGATTGATACACTGGCTTTTTGAAATTAAGAAATACGATTATTCTCCCTAATTTTCAAAAATTTATTTTTCTGTAAATACTTATAGTTAACCCAAACTGTCCAATTAATATATAATTCGATTCGATGGTCACACTCTTGAGTTATTTTTAGTGCGGATGACGCTTTATTTTAAGAAAATAAAATGAATTTATCAGCAATTCTTCTTTAATTTTAACAAGAATATTTCGTAATAATAATTTTAAAATTTTTCTTACCATAAAATGGAAAAACTTTAGGTAAAACTTCTTGGAATTCTGTGTATTTATTTACAAGATCATCTATGTTAGTTAAGTGGAATGCATCTTTCTCTTCGAATTTATCGATAATCAATTGTACCATATTTCGTATTTTCGGTTGCATACATTTAGCGTTCATTTTTATTTAACTTTGGAAACACCAAGAAAATTGCAAATGATAAAAAAATCTTTTGTCAACGCGAGTCACAGAATAATATAAAAATGCACTAAACTACAATTAAACTGTACGAGAATCAAATGAAAAAAAATAACTTTATTATTAACTGAACGGTTTACGAGATACTACTAACATTAATACATTTAAAAATCTTAAATAATTTTCTATACATCCTAATAATAGCTTTAAAAAATTGATATAATACTAAAGAAAATGTTTCCGGAAATTTCTCAAACCTAATAAAAAATTGGCGTGTAAAAAAAGCAGAAAATATTTGAAAACAATTCAATATATGCACAGTTTATACATCCAATAACGTCATAAATTTAACCACCTTATTATAGTAATTTAATTAAAATGTAAGCAATGTAATTACGCATTTTAGATATAGGGGAAAGGTTTATAACCTGGGCTAATTAGCTCTATGAAGATTACTCTGGCAGCTGAACCGGTTTTCGTGGCCGATTGAGTACCACGAAAACGACTTATGATTTTCAGCGTAGTTTTTTCTGCTGAATCCGAAAATAAAGGTTTTTTCCTTTTTTTCAAATATGGTGCAGTAACTTTTTATAGGCAATTTAATTGTTTATTAAAATATTTGATCTTTAGTGATTTACATTTTATTGTAAAAAGTTTTATTATATTCCATACATGAAATTGTTATTTCAAAATTCTTTAAATACATTCCTACATATCTCGGAAGTGATTTCTTAAACTGTTTCTCTTATTATCTGTTCTAAATGGTCTAAAAATCTATACGGCCATTAATATTCCTGTCGAACTCTTTCAATTTTTAGACACTCTGTACATTCGTTGTCAAGAGTAAATAGCTGAATGTTAATATTTTCGAAAGCAGAGATTTTTATAAAGAATAACTTATTTTCGTAAACCTTATAATAAAAAAGTTTTCCATATGTAGCCAGCTTAAGTACACACCCTGTATAATATACTACAGTATATATGTTCGCTTGCATATCCAATCTGGCATTGTATATAAATTTAACACTTTATTTATTTCAAGATACTGAACCTCATCTTGATAATTTTGGGTTAGAAACAAATTTTTGAAAAAATTTCCAAGCTTATATTATTTAATTTCAAATTTTTTAAAATACGCTATATAGACACTATAAAGCTTACAGATTTGTAAAGTCGGTTTTATCTCTTCTGAACTAAATGTTTTCCCCTATCGATTGAAATGTTTTGCCGGAAAGATTTATATCTTTATTTTAATTTTAAATGCAGTAGATTTCCAGGTAATTAATAATTATCTTTTCAAAATTGCTAAGGGTAATGCAATTTATCAATTTTAAATAAAAAACAGTTATTTCAAGATCAATAAAGTTTTTATAGATTAGAAGAAAATGGTAAAAATTTTGTATGCAAGGAGTAAAAAAAAAGAGCAGACTATGGGGCAGGGTTAAGATCTTGAGAATTATCTATAATTAGATAATTTTTTTCCGTCAGTGTTTATATAAGACATCGCGTACTAGTAAACTTGACTAGTAGACTGTTTTGTACTCGTAGACTATTTTGTACGTGGGTGGGTTTCCACAATATATATAATATTAAACACAAGATCCGCGCTAATAAAGCAACCTTCTGGGAAATTAAAATTACATTATAGGAAAAATTTACAGTCCCGCTAAAATGATTGAATAGGTTTTTTTTTTTATTATAATAATGTATGGCGCGGTGTTAGCTAGCAACGGGAAAATTCGGGAGTTATTTGTTGAAATACCATGTAGAGACAGTGTTGATTACGCGTTCGTTTGTTTTTTTACGTCATATAAGTTAAGAAAGATAAACAAACAAACACATACATAATATATGTAACGTATAAATTTAAAATATACAAAATTACATTCTAGGAATCATATAAAAGTTACAGTCCCACTGAAATGGTGTGTGAAGTGATGTGGCGATGTGCTGGCTACGTGAAAATTGTTCAGCAAATCTAATTTATGTGGCTAAAAAGACATGAAAAATGATTTAAAGAAAATTTTCTTAAAATAATTTTAAAATCAGTAATTTTTGGGAATACGCACTTTTCAAAGCAAATACCGTAACCGCTCTTAGGTGTCTGACGTATTTTAACCAACCTAATCTTAAAAAGAAAAGAATCAAATATTCAGCCAAAAAAACTGTAAATTGCAAACACTGCTTAAAATCAACTTTTTCTTTATACTCTTGTACCATCCAGATCTTATACCAGATCTTATTCCATCTAGTATGTTAAAAATTGTTAATCGCAGTAACTCATGTAAAAAAGATTATTACATATAATGGAATTATAATATTATTAATATTTTTCCACCCCTCCATATCTCGGCTTCTTCAACCGGTTGGTTCAAACCGGTTGCTTTTCTTGAACCGGTTGGTTCAAACCGGTTGCTTCTTCTTGATCCGTCTGGTTCATATAGAGCAATGATACATGCACCATTGCTCTGAATGTTTGATTTTAAACGCCATATTTAGGGAAGTACCTATATTTAATGGGAAATAAATTTGGGGAAAATGAGAGGCTGCTTACAAAAGCATGCTGAATTCAAATTATCGAAATTTAATATCTCTGTATATTAAATAAGATTCTTTCTTATTTGATGCACATTTACCATTAAACAAGTGAAAACAATCAATTGATTGAGTTAATTGTTGAAATACCATGTATAGACAGTGTTAATTCCGCAATCGTTTGTTTTTTTACTTCATATAAGTAAAGAAAGATAGTCACTCTTAGATATCCACACATACATACATATCATAGACACTTACTGATATTTCCATATAATAAATATTATAGAATTTGCACTCTCACGGGTAAACAGTGTTGTTTACGAAAAAATGTCTCAAACAAAAGTTGTTTTTAGAGGAGCATTTTTTACATTTAAACTTTTGTTCTATCTCTAACGGTTTACAAGATGGGTCCTATGGACCCAAGACCCAATTGACCTATGTTTACGAGCTTGACTCACCTTTTATGTCCCAAGCACGCTATAAAAATTACAGCTTGTGATATTTTTTCGTTTTTGAGTTATCGTGTCGACTGACAGACAGACGGGCGGACAGTCCAAAGGACAACTAGAAATGGATTTCATGAACATCTATAACATAATTTTGTTCGTAGCATCAATATTTTTAAGCGTAACAAATTTGGGACTAAACTTAGTATACCTTGATATATATTTCATATATACATGGTATAAAAAGAAATATTTTAAATGTCGTTGACTATTTTATATTTTTATTATAAAAAATAATTAAAATTTTACAATTATGTTTGTTTACTTAAAATAAATTAGCAATAAACAGTATCACACACTTGACATTTTAAGCTTCAGCTTTTTGTATATACAGTCATGAAAAAATTAATGTTAATGAATAAAATAACTTTTCTTTATAAATTATTATCGATAATTATACAGGTACCATCTTTTTGAATTTTATACTTAGAAATTGGAAAATCCGCTTTGAAAAGTTTCCATTTCTGTGTGCTACATATTGCATACATCTTTGGACTTGAAAAACCATTGAAGGTTGTTACAAATCCTTGTTTGTAAGCACCAAAATTATCCAAGTATAACCAATCATTTATTTGTAGCTGTGGCAAATGTATTGATTTATCTACAATATCTTCACCCCAACAAGTTGGCCCATAAATTATTGATGAGTATAATTTCATGTCTTTTAAGTCCTGTTAAAATATATAATGTTAGTTATATAATCGTAAAATTAATTTCACTGTTAAGGTAGTACAAGCCTAGCGCCTATGAAAATATATAATCCATTCTATCGTTTTCCCATAAGACCAATGTTAAATATGCCTACTTTTGGAGTCATTTATTTATTTAAATAATCGGGCAACCCCCCTAAAATTTTCAGAATTGATTTAGACTTAGGCAACTTCATATAAAAAAATCAAACCTTTTTACCCGAAATTGGCCAGAAAACATAAAAAACTAGGAAAAATTGCTCTGAATTTCTAGTATTTTTTGGTATTTTTATGTTTTTGAGAAATTTTTTTTTCTAATTTGTATTGATATTTAAAGTGGTATCGATTCATTTCTCGGTTAGCAATAAATGAAGAAAATAGACCTTAGAAATAAAAATTAACCTACTTTTAAAATTTTAAACTCATACGGGTCACTATAAAAGTTAGAAAATGCCAATGACCCACATAATCCATCATTTAAGTAATACGAAATATTTTCTGCTCGTTTTTTCATACAAGTTATTCGACATGCCGCAGTTACAGCTGATTCAACAAAATACCGGCCAGGTTCTGCTATAACTTGTATGTTTTCACAAGAAAAATATGTTTCCAATGAATCATTAACAATCCTTCCAATTTTCCGAAACTCATTTTGATTGTAACCAGGAAAACCACCTCCAATATCCAATAGAACCATATTAAATCCCATCGATTTCCCTAATGCAAATAACTTTTGCGACCTCTTTATTGCATATGTGTACGTGTTATAGTCTCGAGAAATACTTCCAACATGAAATGATACTCCGACAACATTTAATTTTAATGATTGGGCGACGCAAAATAGCTCAAATGCTTCTGTAAATAGAATTGAACATATATTTTATTACTTGAATTCGAAAAGGCTATGTTTATAGCGTATAAGTGTGATGGAATACTTGGTTCTACTTTTTGCTAGAACTATCTACCGTATTCGGGTTTTTTCTGGCACACGCAAGTAAACTCTCTTATTATTCTACGACCAGACACTAAGAGGCACACACCAAATAACAATGAAAAAATTCCAGAGTATCAATGTTCGAATCGATTTTATTCACCTTGTGATGTTATATGATGTTTGGTATTTTCGTTCTTTGGTGTTCGCCTTCGTGTCTGTTTGCAACTTTATAAGATATCTGAAAAAGAAATGATAAAGCTATAATTACCATTATCAGGACTACAGCCATATTTGTCGCCAAACTTATGCACACATTTTTCGTCATCACAGCTAAATCGTATTAGTAATTTTGCAGATGGATAATATTGCTTAATTTTATGTAACTCAGGTATACAATCAAATGTCATCATTCCCACATTTACGGAGGCAGCATATTGAAGATGTGGCTCTTGTTTAATTGGATGTGAATAGATAATTTTATCTGGTGAAACACCTAGCGATAGCATAGTTTGAATTTCATTTTTTGTAGCGCAATCGAATCCAATACCCAAAGCTGCCAGTACTTTTAATATCACTACATCATTGTTGCATTTCACAGCTACAAAAAAAGGAAAATCTTTTAAAAGTCCAATTAGAACAGGTGGTATGAATTACACATTGATTAAAAAAAATCAAAATTACCAAACGTATCTATATTTAATTACAAAGGTTGGGCGATATCAGGGCCGTAGGCAGAAGTGTAGCCCGGAAGGGTTGGAAGGTCAGGACAGAGAACAGCATGCATCTCTTCAAGGTATGAATTGCAACTATAGAAATATTTTAGAATTTATAGAATACCAGCCGGGGAAGGTGGAGCCTATGACATTTTTTGTATTTATTTCCTAGGAAGGATAATCATATTGATATTTTTCTAAACGTTTCAAGAGCAAATTTTATAAAATATTTTTAAGTAATTATAGAAGTTATTTGATTTTTATAATTGTGCCTATTATGTTATCCTAAATCGTACTATACAGAGTTGCTGAAAACGTCCATATAAATTTCTGTACCAAACTTACAAATTATGTTAATTTCATGGAGTTTTTATTCATTTTTGTGCAAATCAAATAAATTTATGATTTTTATATTTGCGTGTATTAACTTAATTTTATTGTCATAAAATTAAATTAATTATATAATATATTTATTATTTATATATATAATAATTTATTATTTATATTTATAAATGATAATTTTTATTAACAAGAAAAAATTTGATTTCGGAAATTAATTATTTATTTATTAGTTATTTATTATACCGAAGTACAAATAGACGAAAATATCATTTGAATAATAGTGAAAAAATTAATAATAATTTGTTAAAACAAATATTTTTTGTTCCTTTGAGTTTGAAAATTTAAAACAAAAGTAAATAAAATTGATACATTGGCTTTTTGAAGTTAAGAAATACGATTATTCTCCCTTATTTTCAAAAATTTAGGTCTCTGAAAATTCTTATAGTATCTCAAACTGCATAATCAATATATAATTCAATAATTCGATAGCCATACTCTTGAGTTATTTTTAGTACGGGTGATGCTTTATTTTAAGAAAATAAAATGAAAATATCAACAATTCTTCTTTAATTTTAACAAGAATATTTCGTAATAATAATTTAAAAATTTTTCTTACCATAAAATGGGAATACTTTAGGTAAAACTTCTTGGAATTCTGTGTATTTATTTACAAGATCATCTATGTTAATTAAATGGAATGCATCTTTCTCTTCGAATTTATCGATAATCATTTGTACCACATTTCGACTTTCCGGGTTCATACAATTAGCGTTCATTTTTATTTAACTTTAAAGACACCAAAAAAATTGAAAGAAATCAATTAATAAAGGAACTTTTGAGCAACGCGAATCACAGAATAATACAATTGCACCAAACTACAATGAAACTGTACGAGAAACAAATGAAAAAACTATTATAAACCTCAAACAAGTTTCTATACATCCTAATAATAGCTCTAACAAATTGTTATATAATATTAAAGAAAATTTTTCCGAGAATTTCTCGTATCTTATAAAAAAATTCGCGTGCAAGAAAAAAGCAGAAAATATCTGAAAGCAATTCAATATATGCACAGTTTATACATTCAATAACGTCATAAATTTTATTACCTTATATAGAGTAATTTAATTAAAATGTAAGCAATGCAATTAATTATTTAAGATATACCTAGGGGAAAGAATTGTACCCATGGACCAGTATAGCATGTAATATAGAACACCGTTTTAAACTTAATGAATATTATAATATTTAATATAATTTTGTAATATAAAGACAAAAATTAAATTTTAAACATATGTAAAAAAAACTTTTAAAGAAAAAAGAAATATCTGGCTTATTTTTTTTTTGTGAAAATAGGTTTTTTTGTCTAAAAACTGAATTTTCCAGCCACCATTTTATTTTTCACATTTTTAATTTCAGATTTGGATTCAGAAACTTCGAAAACCTCCAAAACAATATCATTTTCCGAATGTATTTGCTTATTCGTGTTTTATCTTATCGAGATTCAAAATCAGTATATTTAACAAAAATTGAATTTTCCGGTCGCCATTTTAAATTTGAATGGTATTTTTATAGTTATTTTTAAAGTAAGAGTGCGGTCATGAGACTTTTTGAATTTGGACTAAGTTTAAATCAGTTCTGAAAAGTTTGGGCGGAGGGGAGGGGGTTGCCCGAGTATTTTAATGAATAAATGAATACAAAAGTAGGCATATTTAACACTTTTTTAATCTAAAACAAAAAGAAACTATTTAAATTAAAGTTAAAATCTTAATAAATTATTGTAAAACAAATAAAACCCGTTGTGCCCGACTAATTAAGGATGTTGAAAACGGTAGTGGGGACACAAATTAAAAAAAAATTTTATTTTCAATTTTGATGGTGAATTATGTTATAATTTGACCATATAAGAAGAAAACTTAGAATAAAATTTTTCGATATCTGGAGTATTTTTCAAAATATCGAAAATTGAAAATTTCGTTTAATTATTTAGCTTTCGATATTTCAAAAACCAAGGCATATATCGAAAAATTGTATTCTCATTTTTCGTCTACATTCAAGAAGTAATAACAAAATTCATCATCAAAGTTGAAAATAAGGTACTATATATATATATATAATTTTAACCCTAAATCTAAAATTGTTTTTAACAATTTAAAAACGAGAAAAAAGTTTTTATTAGAAGAAAATGGTAGAAACTTTCTATTAATTTTTAATCACTTCCTAAAAGTTGGAAATAAAAAATAAATAAAATAGAAGATATAATATTACGTAATAACATAATATATAGCGTATAATTTTAAATATTTGAGTTTAAATGTACAAATAAAGAAAAAAAAATCAAATATTGATAAAAGTCAGTTGCTATATGTATTCGTGCTTTACGTGACTACCACGCTGTCACATTCAGTGGTGGATTTACACTAGGGGCAGTCTGGGCTAGTGCCCAGGGCGGCAAATTTTCTAGGGCGGCAAAAATTGGAAAGTGAAAAAATATTTTCAATACAATATATAATTAACTAATTCTTTTAAATAAACATTTTATTTTTCAAGAAATATAATTTATGCATTATGTATCAAATCAAAATTTTGTATATTATAATATAGGAAATTTAAGTGAAAACTATTAAAATAGTTTAATTAATTTATTTCCATAAAGGTTTGCAAAAATAAAATTTGATATTTTATCAATTCCAGAAATATAGTTTTTTTGAAGCATTAAAAATATTTTCAAATTATCTATGTCTTTTTGATAACAGAAACTTTAATTGATCAATGAATTTTCCTTAAATTGGAGAATTATCCAATAACACCAATTAATTTAAATTTAAAAGAACAGTAATAAATAATATGTAATACATAATAAATTTTCTGCAATTAATTAGTTATTCTAATTTTTTTAAATAAGATATCAAAACTATTAAAATAAAATTTCAGTCATAGGGCGGCATTTTCTTCAGCGCCCCAGGGCGGCAGAAATTTAAATCCGGCCCTGGTCACATTGATGCAATTAACTCACCAGCTATAAATAAAAAGTATCAATTTTACATAAACAAAAAATTTTTTATATAACTTATAAACAATTGTTATTTTCTAATTGGAATATTGGTTTTTTTTCATTGAAAAAAAAAAAAATTTTGGATACCTAGCCCAGGAAAATAAAGGTTTCTCTGCATAAAAAAATCTAAGTTGCGAAAATATGTTCTTTTCATATACATCGTAAACCATTAAGTTTACGTATTGCAGTTTTAGTTATTATAAAATTTGTTTGCGAGTTACTTTTACACAAAAAAGGTTCTGTACCAAATTTCCGCAGAAGCAATAGTTTTCAAAATATTTCACTGAGAAAAGTTAGAGTAAATCGCATACTTTACGCGAAAAATATCAAAAATATTTCATAAATTAATAAAATTAAAATAAAATTTTTAATTTTTTAAAATATTATAAATATTTTTTTTAAACATTTTATTTTTTAATAATTTTTTGGATATTTTTTCAGCTAAATATCTTGAGAACTATTGCTTCCACGGATATTTTGTACCGAACTATTTTTACATAAAAGCCACTCGCGAAAAAATTTTATAAGAACTAAATCTGCGATAAACTTAATAGTTTACGAAATATTTAAAAAAACCCTATTTTCACGACTTTTGACCCAGAATTTTTTTTTTTTTTGCGCACATGATTTTGTAATGGACTTTTCTTAGGTAATTTCTTACATCCAAATTAAGATAATCCCGGTGAAAAAACTTCACTTGGATTTTTTAAGCAGATCGACTTTTTTATTGTCTTTCTTTTCTGGGCTAATCGTTGAAGACGAGAAACAAATGTCGCTTGATGAGAGATTTTCTCGCGCGTTCTGCACATGCATCAAGTATTTAGCGCGTTAAATATTCTTTAATTTTGTAAATCATAACCCCTTCATAGTTTTATATAAATTATTTTGTTATTGTATTCGCACTACCTGTTAAATATTTAATGTATTATCTCACTACCTGTTAAATATTTAAGATTTATAGACGACGCGGACGATATTGTAAATAGAGAATGTATTAAAATCAAGTGTAATATTTATTTAATATAAAATATGCTATATACTACAGGCTAGTTATTATTGTCCATAATGCACTAAATTACAGGAGTTATTTTATTATTTAAATAGGTTCAGTATCACATACTGAATGTACCTAAATGCACAAAATTCTTACAAAAATAGGCGGGGGAAGTGACTCCATCTTAAGGAAAACCGTTTTAGGCTATATCTCTATAATCGTACACTTTAGACCAAAAATGGTAATAGTCTTTATTATAGAAAATTAAATTACCTACCTTTTTTGTAAACTAATAGTAAGTATCACGAATTGTTTGTGACTTATACGACTATGACGATTTACTTATAAATTTTAAGAAAAAGTTGCTTAGAATATTTTTTATATCCATATACCGATTTTCATGACAAAATTCGCATTTTCAATTTTTTCATTATTTTGGCCTTTAGTCAAAATTGTTACAAGTTTATTGAAATATTTGAATACATAACACTATTATAAATTATCAATTTCTCCAGTTTTTTCATTCCAATCACACTATTTATAAAAGTTTATTTTTAATTTTTAACTAGTGTGCTATGGAATGTAAAAAACTGGACAAATTGATAATTTAATGTTATGTATTCAAATACTTCAATAAACTTGTTATAATTTTGAGTAAAGACCTATTGACTATTTGACCGATATGTCTTCTAATATTTGTTTAAACAAGAAAATGAAAATAACTTGCAGTTGAAACAAAAGTTACAGAATTTGATGAGGGGATATCATGTTCTGACATCAGATTGGACCTAGTGGCTAAAGCTTTTTTCTGTAGTTAACGTGTTTTCTTTCGATTAAATGCAATAATGACGAAGCTGACGAGAATGAAGCTGAGGATTATCGAAAAAATATTTTAAACAAAAATTGCTAGTTTTTCTTATAAGGATAAACTTTCTAATTTAAAGTGTTCTTTTATATCTCTTACCGTTTAGGATCTAAACTGGATATTAAAGAAACCCGAAGAACTAAGTCCAATCTGATGACAGAATAAGACGCTTCCCATTAAATTTTGCAATTTTTGTGTAAGTTATTTTTCGATTGGTTGACGACAAAACGAGATATTTAGGTGTTTAGATTAAATTAGTATTATTACGTCATTTATTATAGAATAAAATATATTAAGTAATTAATTAATATAAAATAATTTACAATTTTCTTAATTATTATTGATAATCATGCAGGTACCACCATGTTCATGAATTTTATTTACAGAATTCGGAAAATCTGTTTTGAAAAGATTCCATTTGGCTGTACTACAAATTGCATACATTTTTGGCATTGAAAAACCATTAAAAGTCGTAAATACTACTTGTTTGTAAGCGCCGAATTTTTCCAAATATAGCCAGTCATTAATTTGTAACTGTGGTAAATATATTGATTTATCAACGATATCTTCACCCCAACAAGTTGGTCCGTAAATCGTTGATGGATGCATTTCTGGATCTACCAAATCCTGTTGAAAAAAATTAAAAAGTAGTAATTTGGGGGCACTCTTGTCTTTTAATAAATTTCTTCAAATATTGTTAAAAGCTGTAAGCAGTGAATAATTTTTTGAAAATTTTGTTGAAATATACAGTGTGTCACATTTAAGATGAAATCTCCCTCATTTTTTCGTTGTTTAGAGGTAGACGGTTATAAATACCCAAAAAAAATTTTAAGAAAAAGTTGCTTAGAATATTTTTTATATCCATATGTACCGATTTTCATGACAAAATTCGCATTTTCAATTTTTTCATTAGTTTGGCCTTTACTCAAAATTGTTACAAGTTTATTGAAATATTTGAATACATAACACTATTATAAATTATCAATTTCTCCAATTTTTTCATTCCAAGCACACTATTTATAAAAGTTTATTTTTAATTTTTAACTAGTGTGCTATGGAATGTAAAAAACTGGACAAATTGATAATGTGTATAATGTTATGTATTCAAATACTTCAATAAACTTGAAATAATTTTGAGTAAAGACCAAAGAATGAAAAATTAAAAATGCCAATTTTGTCATGAAAATCGGTATATGAGTATAAAAAAATATTCTAACCAACTTTTTCTAATAGTTTTTTTTTCGATATCTCTAACCATCTCTGACGCTAGGAAAAATATTAAAAATCGGCCGTATTTGTCAATTTGTAGTTGGCTGAGTTTAAAGTTCTGATTTTGGTTAAGTATCTTAAGAAATGTGACCCATCACCCTGTACGACTGTGCAAAATTTCAAATCAATATGTGTATAAATAACGAAAATAGGTGGGTGTCTTCATCTTAAATGTGCCAATTAGGTGACGATTTTGAACTTACTTTTAAAATTTTTAATTCAAATGGTTCATAGGCAAAGTTTAAAAATGAAAATGATCCACATCGTCCATCATTTAAATAGTATGAAATCTTTTCATTTCGGTTTTTCATCGAAACAATCCGACACGCAATAGTTACAGCCGATTCAACGAAATATCGACCAGGTTCTGCTATAATTTGTACATTTTCACATGGGAAATATGTTTGGATAGCATCATTAACAACTCTTCCAATTTTATGAAAATCTATTTGGTTAGCTCCAGGAAAACCACCTCCAATATCCAATAGGACCATATTAAATCCAATTGTTTTTCCTAATGCGAACACTTTTTGGGCCATTTCTATTGCATGCCTATACGCATTACAATTGTTACAACCTGATCCTACATGAAATGATACTCCAATAACGTTCAATTTCAACGATTTTGCAACACACAGTAATTCAAATGCTTCTGTAATGTAAACCAAATATATTAATACAGGTGATTTAATAAAAGTTATACATTTTTTAAATGGAATAAAAACAAAACAACAATTTTTTTTGGCAAATTGTCAAAGGAAATGGGTCTATTGCTTTTGTAGTGATGATGGAATTTTGAAAAAACTTCTTCAAATGTTCATCGATCCTACCTAATAGATGTCAAAAATGACCATCGTTATATATGTATGTATATACATATGTATATGTCTATGTGTCTGTAAACTCTCTAGCGATCAC
This sequence comes from Chrysoperla carnea, assembly GCF_905475395.1. Lineage (NCBI taxonomy): Eukaryota > Metazoa > Arthropoda > Insecta > Neuroptera > Chrysopidae > Chrysoperla > Chrysoperla carnea. Next base: position 111,717,587 of record NC_058337.1, on the reverse strand, counting down.
AATTTAAGTCTTATTTGAATGAAATTTGGTAAAAAGAAGGGTTTTGACATTTGAAGGAATGGAGGGTGCGCATTGTACAAAATTTTGAATATTTCAAAATATTTTTGTATTTTTTAGTCAGTTTTAAGCAAAAAAGTCTCGACGCTTAGTTTTCGAAAGAAAAAAGAAAAATTTTTGAAAAATTAAAAATGCACTACCTATTCGATTTTAAGAAAAATTTGTTTTTTTACAATCTGTTTGGGAGTTCGCTTAGCTAACCTAGCTCCTGCGCTACTAATTTTTTCAATTTTTGACATTGAATTATGGCATTTTAACTTAAAAATTATTGAAAAATTCATCATCAAAGTTGAAAATAAGGTATATATAATTTCAACCACAAGTCTAAACTTGCCTTGGCGATCGTACTACCTTAACAACAAATATTGCGAGAGTTTCTGTGTTCAAGCATTATTTCGCGAAAAAAAACGTTGAAACTGGTTAAGTAGCTTTGTGGATAAGTACAATTTTCTCGATCTAAATCTTCGTTTCTTATCACTTCGTGTCTTTACACGCTTGCAGATAAAATATTAAAATAAATATAGCTAAGACATACCATTGTCAGGATCACAGCCAAATTTATCACCAAATTTATGATTACAAGATTCGTCATCGTAACTGATTCGTAATACTAATTTTGCAGTTGGATATATTTTTTTAATTTTATGCAACTCAGATATACAATCAACTGCCATCATATCCACATTCACCGAGGCAGCATATTGAAGATGTGATTCTTGTTTAATTGGATGTGAATAAACAATTTTATCGGGTGAAACACCTAACGATAACATAGTTTGAATTTCATTTTTTGTAGCGCAATCGAATCCGCAACCCAAGGCTACCAAAACTTTTAATATCATTATATTATTGTTGCATTTTACGGCTAAAAAAGAAATATTTTTTTCGTGAGTTACAATTTTAAAATTATTTATTAACCATCGAAAATTAAAAAAAATTAAAAACTCATAATTTTTGTTAGTTTCGATGTAATAAATAATTATAATAATAATTAATAATATGTGTATCGCTGCAACGGTATAATCCTATTGTTGTAATGTCTTTACAAAGCGAAATAATTTTGACGCTTTTTTTTCTCAAAAATTCAAGTTTCTCTCTTCAATGGTTTGCCAATTTCTGCCGGTTCGAACTATACATGTATATACATTATACATAAACTTTATAATAACCATTATTTCAAATTTTTCGTACAACAGTGTCAGATTTTCGATTCATAAAGTGACATTCCTAACATACTGCTTGTGAGAAGAATAAATAGTTAGAATTATATTTTGTTAATATTATAAATCGCATGAAATTTAAAAAAAAAAAAAAAACAAAAAAAAAACATAGTAATGCGACTTTTAGGCAAACGTTTAACTGTATTTGTCTATAAAATTATTTACATGGGTTTTTCATATGTTCCACCTTCACTTTTTCATCCCCTAGGAGTTAAATACAGATATCCTCAAAGCAGGTTGTATATCGTATAAAAATTTGAGCTGAATCGATGCAGAACTTTTTGAGTTCATTAGCAATACACAAACGAACATATAACATTTTTATAATATACAATTTATATATATATATAATTCGAAATTTTTAATTTTTTTGATAGCTTGAAGTTCCTACTTAAACTCATTTTACATCCAAAACTCATTATAAATAATAATAAAATTTTTCTTACCATAAAATGGAAGAACTTGAGGTAAAACTTCTTGAAATTCTTCATATTTATTAACAATATCGTCTATGTTGATTAAATGGAATGCTTCATCCTCTTCGAATTTATCAATAATTAATTGTATTGCTTTTCGCATATTGGTCACAGAATAAACAGAATTCATTATCTTTGCTCTAATTTACAAACACAATTTTAATTACATTTAATTACTTCTTTATTTAATCAGACGATGATTTTAGTATGTGTATCTATGCATCTTGGAGGCCCGTTCGTTAATTAATAGTGATAGGTAGGGTACAATAAATATTACCTGTACCAAATTCTGTTCACAGAGGATTCACGGTAAACAAGAAACGGAGGATACCTAATGTGTTAGGTCAATCATATAGGGTGTTTACGGATAAGTGTCTGCGCGTTTTACGGTTTTTTTTTCCATCAAAATATTTTAAAACGTTTATTTTAATAATCGCAAGAAGATACAAAATTGCAAAATATAGAAATTAAACAGAAGATAATTGAAGTGCAGTAAATAATATAAAATACAAGAATAAAATGTTAAAATATATAAAAGATAAATAAATATTAGGACATTTAAAAACAATTATTATAATTGAATAAATCTGCCGGAATTTGATAAAGAATTCGATTTTTTGCAAAAGGTTAATTTTTTTAATAGGTTTCTTTTGTTGTAAAAAATTTAGAAGAGGAGTTTTCCGGTTCCGAGACGATCCACGCGAACTTCTGTACGCGGTTTAATTTTCATATTGTTTTCTTTTGTGAAGTTTTCTTGAATATCCCTTGCTCTATGGATCGGATTGAGACTAATAAAAAAAGAATTGTTTACAGAAATTAAAAGAATTTTAATTTCTGCATCTACCTTGTCTGCTATCGAACCCTGAGCATAGTAAAATAACCTCAAAATTCAACAACTCGTTCAGTTCAGGCAAATCATCGGACTATAACTTTTTTATTTTTTAATTTGCAGATTTTTTATGTAATTTAATTCGGATAGTGTGAACAATTTTTTTTCAAAACCTGCAGAAATGCAAAAAACACGAAAAAATTCAGATTTGCATCATTACAAATGAAAATTTTGATCATGGTACTGACTCTGCCTGATTAGATATTCAATATAAATGTCGCGTGACTAGCGGATCGTGTCTGAGTGTCTGACACCATCAACCGTGCCATGGTCTGCGTATATTTCGGGGATATTTCCAGTGACTGCGCAATCCTATAGTTCCGAGGTAGCCAAGACCCGAGTGAGCCAATGACAAAAGCATCTAATGAGACCCTATAGCTTTTCGAAGATAACTAAGCAACAAGTTGTTTCACATCAGCATGAGCTAAAAAACATTCGGTGCTGGAGTTGTCACAAATTACACATACCATGTTCGGCTTGTGACAAAACTATTGGATTTTCGAAAAAAGTTTCAAATAAAAGTTTTAATTATTTTTATGTGAAATATTTTTCTTATTAAAAGTTTTGCTCTATCTCTAGCATTACAGAAGGAGAGATAGAGGGCAAATTGTGAAAGATAGAACCCAATAGACATATGACAGAAATAGTTTCTCATAAAAATACCAACAATCATTTTTTCAAAAATTTCATTCAGCCCAAGTGAAGGCTGTAACATGAAGGGGGCCGTTTTCAACCCAAGTTCGTACAAATTTTGTGTAGGTATTGTTTTGATGTCAATATGTCAATAATAAGATGTTAAAGTGATGGTAATTTATTCGTATACATCCTGTATACTCTTTTATTTATAATGAAACAGTAAATATTTTACATACACAAGAAGGTCTTCCGAGGTCGTTTTACCACCTAAATACAACCATCGGTAGCTTTTTACTGTGTGTTACTTAACTGTTTTGAATTAGATAAAGTAAAGTTTATTACAAAAACTGAATTAAATACAGTTTTTACACGACTGCGTGACGCAAAAGAATGGTAATGTGTTTATCAGTCTATATATATGTGTGTTCCTATGTGGCAAACGCGTTGGCCGATTTTGATTATTATTACGTCAATCGATTTGTCTTAGTCTTGCAAATGTTACTGAAGATATGGCAGTAATGAAAATTCAATATGAAGGCCAACAGAGGTCATATTGTGAACACCTGGATGCATAAATTCTTACTCGACTGATGACTATTAAAATGATTCATTGAAAAAATAAATCCTAAAAATTTTTTTTAACCTTTTCCTCATAAAATAAACATATATTATTGTGCCATATTACAGAGGCCCGAACTCTTTCATTCCCCGGGCCTGGATTTTTACTCGGTGGCCCTGACTCAAACCTCAGATATTCTCTTCATGTAGAATATCTATAAAACAAGTTGCAATTTGAATATTCCACCTGTTTATTTGTTTGCATACTGTTATTGGATCATTTTAAATATTTAATTATTTTGTAGAAATTTTGTCTTATTGTGTTTAAACCGTGCCTTTGAGTTTTGACAGCTGATTCCTTTATATTTAAAAATATTGCTCTCCTGAAAATTTTCTGATAAGTGTTTTTCTTGAAAATTGTGTACTTTAATCGCGTTGTGTGCTTTTAAAATAAATTTTGTACTTTTACTTTTACGTGTTTTCTTTTTTAAAATTTATTCAATTTAAAGAAATCTTATTTGATTTACAAAAAAAAAATTCGGTTGTCAAAACAAACCAAAAATAATACCTATAAATCCAAATATAGTCAAACTAAATTATTTAATCGTAGTTAATCACTATAAATATAGCATATAATTATTAACAATCATAATTATGGCGAAGCCGTAAACCTGTATAATATATGTCTAAAAAGTGCCCTTTAATAAGTTCCAATTAAAATCGATAAATAGAGTCTTCCTTAGTAGGATTGTTCCATACCTTGATATATATTCCGTCTTTACAAGGTAACAAAAGGCTTTTTTATCTTAAAAAAAGTTTATGCGCTCGCACTCATTTATGCAGCCAATTAGTGCATTAAAATACAGTGTTGAATAATAATTAAAATGCTATCGGCTTGAATTTCAAGTGATGCATGTTGACTTTTTATGACATAAAAGTATAATTTATTTAGTGGTAATAAATTTAACATACTTCCCACGTGAATTATTTTTCGAGGAAAATGGCAACAAGGAATATTTGTTTAAATAATATGTGCATATATTCTATTAAAAAAAACCAGAGCAAAAAAGCAGAGTTCCGTATTTCCACCTCATTATATATTTTTTATTATGCGATACGTTTTGTTGAACTTTTTGTCTTTTGAAAAGTCTTTGAGAAAACATGAGTTTTTGGTATAAAAAGAGGAGAAACGGAGCTTGGAAAATTGATACCTTCAAAAGGCAATGCCGTAACACTAACTTAAATTATACACACAAAAATCAACCCTCCAACCCAATTTAGAGATGCTGTGGAGATGTTCAAAGCTTTTAAAACAGCATGAAAACATAATAATTCGACATTAAAAAGGGAGAAGGGGTCTGTAATTTAAACAATTCCCAAAAGTATATGCTTAACACTATTCCACCTTACATATTGATTTTCAAGCCTGTAGCTCAACTTGTAGAAGTTGTATAGATGTTCAAAGCCATAAAAATCTTCAAAACTGCATAATATTTCAAAATAAAAAAGAAGAAAACAACAGATGCGGATTAAAAAATTTTGCGTCTGCAGACTATTTGAAAACTTAACGCCCCTCGTAATAAAAAATATATCAATAATGACCTTATATAGTTCTTTAGTTTCAAGTATTTTATTTCTTGGAACCTGTAAAATCGCGATGGTTGTTCGGCTCAGTTCTTCGACTCGAACTATCGTTGTAAAATATAATGAAATAAACTACTTACGTTAAAATATTTTAAATGTGATGCGCGCAAATTAATTTTCCACAAAATTATTGAAAATAATTTACAGAGTACACTTTTGAAACTTAAATTTAAAATTTAATCATCAAGAAATCTAAACGAATAAAAACCGTATAATTGGTATTTTTTAAATAATTATTCTATTCTAGAGTTTTGTTCTAAAATGAGACCGGATTGTCGTCAATGGTCAGTGATGTTTTAACACAAAATAGGGGAAGATAATCTCGTTGCTAATTAAATAATTAAATTTTTTATTTTAACTTAATTGTGATTAATTTGAAAAATAATCAGAAGATATATAACGATAATAGATTTAAAATTTTAATAATATTAATACCGGAAATATGGCTATATATAGGTTCCAAACTCCAAATAAAAGATGTACTAATTTATTGAATTATCACATTTTTATAAAATCAGGTTATTAAAATGTTTTAAATTTGCAGATAATTAATACGTTTAAAATCAAAAATTTAATGTGGGTTGGCTCTACTATGATTTAAAATTTTTAGGCTTTTCATTTCTTAAAATAAATAAAGAAAACAAATAAATAAACAAATCGTGGGGTGGGTCTGGTGCGACTAACACGAATAACTTCCCAGTATAATAAAGAGCTATGCAAAAAAAAAAAAAAATAACACCACCGAAACGAAACTCGAAACTCGCCAAAATGCTATGAAATTCTTTTCCGATCATATTTCCGTTAATACGTTTCGATCGTCACCTCAACGAAATCGATACCTTTTTTGTTCGCACAATATCGATCAGGAAAAAATGACCACAAACGTACGTACGTACATCCTGTATCACCTGTATCCTGTATCATATGTTGAAAATTTCGTTTTTGAAAATCGTACACATTATAATACCTTCCTGTACTAAAAAGTAATTCCGCCGCTATCAATGAAATTGTTGATATTTGATATAAAATACATTGGCTCTTATTCTCAAAAAACGACATATTCTGAATAATTTTGACAATTTTCACTTGGAATGAATGAAAACAAATTAAAAAAAAAAAAAAAACTTTTTAATAGAAAGTAAACATAATATCATGCTACATTCTTAAAAGTAAAGCAAAAATCAAAATAAAATACCAAAATAATAGATAAAAATATATGTATTCCGCCGTGTAACAAAATATGTAATTGATTAATTTTACCTGGAACAAACAATAAAATATAATTTAGGTAGGATTTCCGTTGTAAATACTTTTATACTGCAAAAAAATAATGAATTAAGCCTAAAAATGAAATATTAATTTTATATAATAATGTAAAATCAGAATAAAGGTATTAAACAATATTAAACCCTTAAAAATTACCTTTGAGAAATCAAATATACATATAAGAGAGGTACTAAATTAAAAAAATACAACCAAAAAATTGATCTAAAATAGAAAGAAATTTTAAATTGATGTACCTAAATTTTAAGTATATTATTACTTTTTCTGTTTTAGGTCCTAAAACAGAATCAATACATAGTATAAAACATAGTCGCTTTCTCTGTCCCTATGTCCCTATGTCCCTTTGTATGCTTAAATCTTTGAAACTACGCAACGGATTTTGATGCGGAAGGAAGGTTTTTATGTATAATACATCCATATTATAGTAGAGTAAGGGGTTGAAATAGGGGTTGAAAGGGATATGCTTCAAAAACTAAAAAAGTTGTGCATCGATTAAGCTCAAATATTGACACGATATACAACCAGCTTCAAAGATCTATTGTTTTTATCTACTTTTAACCTTCGGAGGGTAGAAAGGTGTAGCGAGAAAGTGGGAAGGAATTATCGAATATTTACAAATATACCTAAGTGGGGTATCAAATAAAAGAGCATGACGTGTACATTACAAAACTGTTATCCCACGCAAGGAAATGTGGAGGGAGGGGTGCAAGTGGGGATGTTGCCCAGCAAAGCGGGTAGTTCACAGCTAGTAAATAATAATTTAAAATAATAATCCTGTAACAGAAAAACCAAAATAATGTTTAATGAAAGTAAGTAAATCAAAAAAATTAAATTTTTTTATAAATTTAGCTTAATTTTAATTGTGGATCCTGAAGGGAATATATTTTAACAAAAAGCATAAGCGGGGCAAGTGACAAGAACGTTTTCTTCTTAGACACAGTGCCAATTACCTCAGTGTCAATGTCCTACACGATTTGCCAATCAACTTTTTTCACAAGTTCGCAATTAACATTTTACCGTTACCATTCTTTAAAAAAAAAGTTGAATTAAGTGAGAATTCTAAATCTATAAATCAGCTATATGACGTCAACCTTAAAACCAAAAAAAAAAAATTGAGGAAAAAACATTTAAGATTTTTTTTATGAGTACTAAAATGAACAGAGCATAATAACACTTGGATTGAATTTCAAAAATAAAGTCAAAATGACAAAATGATTTTAATAATAATAAGTATTATCTACTCAGTTGTAAGAAAGTTTTAAAGTCGATATTTTTGTTGCATCCTTCCGTAGGGCATTCATACTGTTGAGTTGGTAATCTGACCGCGGGGTCCCTGACAGACACAGTTTTTTGAATTTTCATTACCTTAAAGAAACAAAACTGGGGGAGTATACCTACACATTAAATTGTAGCTCTTAATGTTTAGGACGGCTAAAATAATATTTTTGGAATAAGAGAATCTCAAATCGTAAAGATCCGTTAAAAATTGAATTTAATTTTTGACAGAAATATATCTTCGTTTCTGATACATTAGAAGTAAACTTAATTACTTTATCGGTATTTGAACGCTTTATTGTTAGGCCGTAGAAGTTGGGTATGAAATACATTTCTATAAAGATAACAATTTTCCCCTCAAAATGAATCCTGGCCTGGTATTCCAAATTATAATAAGGTTATGTGAACAATAAATAAATAAAAAATTATACCTAATTTAATTTTCAAATTTTATTAAATCGATAATTTTATATAATTGATGTTAATTGACCCAAAATTATTATACGTTAAGTAAAAAATATAGAATATGTAAGTTAATTTAATGTATGATTTTAGGAAAGAAAATCTCTGGTAATAAATCGTCCAAAAAAGTGAACAAAAGAATTTTTTTTTTAAATTTGTATTAAAAACGAAGTTGTAAGTGAAAATGATTCGGCAGAATTGTTAATGAGTAAAATTCGCTTTCAGTTAATTTTTTATTATAAGAATGTTTCTTAAAATAAATTGGCCAAATTTTTCATCGCGTACATCGTACAAGCAGTGGCGTATTTGCGTTCCAAGTCGCCCTGAGCTATTTAAGTTGACCCTAGTTATCGTTAATTATCAGAAAATATCAATACACTTGTAAATTTAGTTAAATAAAATATTTATTTCTGAGTTTATTTCGAAGTAATAATTATAAATATAATTTAGTTTAAAATTTCTTCGAAATTTCTGGGAATTTAATCGCTTTTGGCATGGTATACGACGAAGATAATTTTTTATTCGGCTCAATACAGAAAAAGCAATTAGAAGGCATGCACAAAAATATTGGCAGCGCGATGTTTATTTACGGATAAATGTCCTGATAGGAAGTCTTGAATCTGCAGAAACCCTAAAAGATGTAAGCAGTCATTTTCGAAAACTGTGACAGCAGGAAAATAATTTTTATGAGTAAATTTATTGGCCTTGTCAACAATATCATCGCTGTTTAAATTTCGCATATCAATACAAGAAGAAAATTAGCTTTTTTGGCATGGAAAAATTATTTATGCCGCCCTTAAATAGAGCATAATTAGCCATTACTTGTAAATATCTTCTGCGTAGAATAGTTTACGTAGCCGAATTAGAAAGAAGTTTTTAATCAATTTTTGATCTGCTGAGAAAAGTTTTATTGTACTCTGAGAAACCTCTCCGACGCGACGATACCAATTTTACCAGAATTGAGCTACTTATTATGACAAAGTAATAAAAGCTTTTTTGAAATTTGTTGGACATTTTCATAAAAATTACATCTTACTGCGAAAGAAAGAAATAATAAATTAAAAATCAAAATTATCAATTTGTAAAATAAATTAATTAATTAATTTTCCATTTTGCCCGCTAATTTTATCTTACCCTCATCTCCCCTACAGTTTAATTAAATAAATATTGATATTTATCGAAGTCAACCTTAAGGATATTTCATTTGTGGAAGGTTTATAAAAAAAACCATTATCTCTGTTTAAAGATACAAGTGCGGATTCAGAAAATTATTTTAAGGGAGTAATATGACCTTTTTACATGCGTGCTTTTAGTACCTACTACCTTTTTAGGGCAGACTAAAAGTGGGTTCATTTTAATTTTGACGATTTAAGCGAAAACTGAAGTTTAATTTATTAATTAAAAGATAAATTGGTAGAAATCGCAGTTTTATATGGCATTTTAATGTAAATAAATAAAGGCGTTTAAAAATTAGATTTAAGTTCTTTATAAAATGTTATAAGTAATTTTTTAATTACTTAAAGTTGACTTTCTTACTTTTTGGTAGAGGCTTATTTTTTCGAATGCTCCCCTATCGATCCGCTCTTGAAATCCGAAGGTATAAAGAAAAAAATACCGATAAGATTCTTTTTACAAACATTTATTTTAAATTACTTTTATGACACGCCAATTAATAATCTCAGCAACGTAATAATAATCGTATTATATAATGCGCAAGCACGTCACAAATGCCAGTCATTTATTGTCTGATTTACAGGGTGGCCCAAGTTATAAAATAACGAAATTTCTCAATACAATTATTGCCAGGAAAGCGTCTTTTTCTAAATACAGGGTGTTTAGTTTTGCATTGGATTGGATTGAACCTTGACTTCAAAGTATTTTAAAAATCTACTCATGTTTATAACTGATGCGAACAAGAGGACAACTTTAAATTAAATTTCTAAGTATTAATTATTTTAATAAGTTTATCAGTTACTAGCTGACTCGGCGAACTTTGTACCGCCTAACATTCGATTTTTTTTTTTTTGTGACAAGTCACAAAAACACAACCCTTTTTAAATTTTATAGAAATTTGTAGCTTTTAGATTATTGATGCACAGCAAAGAGATGTTTACATTTCAATTGACATTTTACCACAGACAATTTACATTTTACCATAGACAATTTGTTTTTGAGTAATGTTACAATAGTATAAATATTGACAATAATATTTATACGATACAAACGTCACTCAATTGTTTTGTTTTTCCGGAACCCCTCTACTAACCCTTAAACTTTATGGTATGGTATTAAAGTTCAAATTGACTTTTAATCATTATTACGAATTCTGTATGGGAATATAGAAAAGTGTTGATTTTAGACTTTTTCAGGCAATTTTTTTTAATTTTTCTCTTCGTAAGAACCATTTCTTGTACTGCAAGGAATATTATAAAAAAAGAATTAGCGAAATCGGTTCAGCTACTCTCAATATTTGCGCTAAGCAACACATTCAGCGATTCATTTGTATATTATAGATTTACATAGGTACGTATTTACGCAGTGAATTTAATTTTGTTTTTAATTTTAATGAACCTGCTAATTTTTAATAGACTTGCACCAATTATTGATTTTCAAGGTCTAATTTCATTGAATATTCATTTATTGTAAGTAGCAGATGAAGCAACTTTACTTATTATGACATATTTCCTTCAAAAAGTTCTGATTGAACATAGTAGATATAACTTTTTTTCCCAAAGTTTAGTTAGTTTTTATATTAATCATAATTTACTTTAATATATACTTCGTTAATATTTACATGAAAAATCAGATGGTAAAGTTGAGAAATCATGATAATTTCTCTTTAAAATGCGAAAAACACTGAATGCTCAAATTTAGGGGTGGATACCGTTATTAAGTGTACCAGGGGCTACCTCTATTAAAATTATCGACATGATTGAACTAATAATTCATGAATATTAGGTATTAATAGATGTATTCCTGTTTTCCCAGTTTGGATAAGTTCTTCAATACAAATTGCTGATAAAAAATCTAAAATATATCGAAGCTTCCGTTTTACTCAATTTTATTTCTAAATAGATTGGAAATTTAAATTAAAACAAGTAAAAACAAACAATTGAAAGTACGAAGTGAAATACGTTATCGTGTAAACGGACGGACAGGCGGACAGGCGGACAAAATTTTATTCGTAGCATCAATATTTTTAAGCGTTACAAACTTGGGACTAAATTTAGTATACTTTGCTAAATATCATATACATGATGTAAAAATTTGATGACGTCAGTTAAATTAATTATTAACATATTTTGCTGTATAGCGGTGAATAATATTTTTTAAATTTTCCTACTTATCTCTGTAATACCGATTATATCAGTTTCAATTTTCCGAACATAGATGGCCTGACTGTTAATAAATAAAAAAACTGCTCTCAACTCTTCAATTAGTTAAAATTTTATGTTTCATTTAATTAATTTAGAATGTAGATACTGTTGCATTCAAAAGTAGAAGTTCAAAGGTAAGTTGAAGCGGAGATTCGGCAGTATCGAACTCATTCGGAGGACAGTGGCCCATTGTGTTATTCTATAAAGTTTTACTTAAAAATGTCCTCTCTCGCTAACCAGCTCTGGATCTAGGGAGAGGGGTAGCAAAGCGGGCTACTTTCCCCGCCAATCATGCTATAATGTGTTTGAAAAAAAAATTTTAAAACACATTCTAAGTTGATTTAGGAACGTATCCCATGTTGGATCCAAGGATAAATGGAGCCGATCTTACACGAAAATATTCAAAAGACTTAAAAAGCTGTTGATTTTGCCAAAATTTCTATTTATAGAGCTAGAAACCAACATTAGTGAATAATCATGTACCTACATCCAACCTGTTAAAACATTTCAGCAATCATGACTTGCAAGAAGAGCTTGTATAATTTAAGTTTAAAGTACACTCTTAATAGGAAACCCTTAATGGAAAAATTTGATGGAAAACCTTTTACAAAGCTGAAGATATTGGATTATTGTTTTTAGTTTAAGAAAATTCAAATCAATACCCAAGTATAATTTCAATATAATTATTACCTTGAATATTATCTATTATTATTTTTTAATAATATTTAAATTTTCCTATTATAGAAATTTTTTTATATTTAAATTGATTTTATATAACCACTAGCTGATACCCACCCGCTTCGCTGAGCACACTAACCATTTTGATGTTAATCTATACCTCTTTTATTAACGAAATATTTAATTTCGTTTTGATATTTATTGTAAATTTTTCAAATTTTAAATAGGAAAACTTCTCTGTAAACAACATTCTTCGTACGTTTATCTGGTTGGAGAACGATGAGATCCTCAGGTGTACTCATTCTTGAACCGCCACATAAAATTGACCATGAGAAAAACAGACACTTGGTAAGTCTACACCGGCTAATTTTGAACTCTGACCAGATAGTCATTACAAAGCAACATTTTACTGGAAACTGCAAATGCTTAAATTCAAAATGATAGTCTGATGGAATCAGAGGGATTCTCGGAATGAATACACTTTCACCCTCATACTTTCCTGTAAAAATTGTTCCTTCGATAACGTTTCTTTGAATGGATTTTACTCGTAGTCTGGTGCCATTACACAATTATGGGGGATTTAAATTACGCAACAACATTATTGGTGAAGCAATTTTTAGATGAAGAATATGAGGTGGTATTCCCGGTGGGTTGAGTGTGTGTAGAAACTCGAAAGGATAGTGAACAGTATCTTCTACCTTTATGACTGTATCTACAGACTTATAAACTACAAAAAGTCTGTTGGGATTAAAATTCCGTAAAATCTGTTCTTAGTGGACGGACGTCTATGTCACGAAAGAGGTAAGTATGCGAAATTTGAAGTTAATCGGATCGATAGTTTCGGAGATTTCGTGATGAGTCAGTCAGTCGTAAATCGCTTATATATATATATATAAATTAATTGCATACAATTTACAATTATAATTATACTACTTAAAATAATCATAGGTATATCTAAATTTTCAATTGATTTTTAACAGTGCGAAATAATATAGTGATTTTTCCATGTGAAGATATCCCTTTTATTTGATCTATTTTTAAATTCAATCATGTGATAAATCTGTAAAGAAAAAAAGCAAATGGCTGCACAAGTTTTTAGATTGGGTGAAAAATTCGATTAGTAGAATATTTAATGTTTAAAATATTGGTTAAAAAATACAAGAATAATTTTTTATAAAAAAAATACAGTATTAACACTAAAACGCCTATACTTTTACATAGTATTCACAGCGCTTAAATTCGTTATTTGGCTAGCGTTTTATTCTATTTCCAGAATCAAAGAAACTTGAAACAGGCAATTCTTTCATTTTTTGAAAAGTTCTCACAAAAAGTTAAAATATGAGGTTACTATGATTTTCTTGAGATTTTGAGTTTATTTTGCTATGTTTGGGGTTTGATAGCAGACACGTTCGATGCAGAAATTCATAACAAACAATTTTTTTTTATTCTCCAAAATCCGATCAATAGAAGCAAAAATTCAAGAAAACGTGCAGAAGGTCGCACGGAACGTTCCGGAAATGAAAAAACTCCTGTTCTCTGTTTTTTACAACGAAAGAAACGTATTAGAAAAAAATTAGTTTTCTTCCAAAATTTTTGGAATTGATTATCAAAATCCGGTAAATTTACATTATTTTAGTGGTGCTTTTAATGCACGTTAATCATTTAATTGTTGTTTCCATGGTATTTGAGAAATAAAAACTTCGTATTAATGAAATTTTTTGATAAAACGTATTTTTAAGATTCCTTATTTTTTTTATCAAAAATAATTTTTTTATATTAAATAATAGTTTTATATAATTGAATGATGTCAACTGTCATGGTAAAAATAAAATTCTTACATTTTTACAAATGAAATAATAAATTAATTAATTTTTTTAGAATTCTAGTTCTTCATTAATGGTTTGTTATTTTTTATTAATAATTGGAGCGCAAATATGTAGTGCTAATGTAACAATAATGATCTCTGAAGATTTTTCTATGTAAGCCGACACAAATAAACATCAATATTTTTCAATTAAAATTTAAAAAAAAATCATTTGAGACGCATTTTATTCATCATAAGAATTAATTGAATAATTTAGTCATGTGATTTAATCAATCGATATACAAATTATGTCAATAATATTAAGTTCGATTTGCAAAAAATACTATAATAAAATTTGAAAGTTCGTATTATGGCCAGTTATATCAATAATTACCGAAAAATTCAAGACTTATTACTAAAACGCATGCCAATTCAAAATTATTTCAAAATAACTATGGTAACCATAACTACTTATAATATATAAATAAAATAACCCTGCCATATACCAGATTTTTTGTAATTCATTTACGAAATGTCATAATTTTGACAATCATTTTAGTTAAAAAATGTTCATTTTGTCACTTTAGTTTTCATTTTTAACATTTTGGTACTAGTTACAAAATTTAAAAAAAAAAAACCCAACAAAGTTATCGGGTACGGAACCCTAAATTCGCACTAAAGACATCTAAGAATCCTCTCCACAAATTATCTTTTTCCTCAGGGCCCCAAACCAAGCCGATTTTGAGAATCATTGCCTATTTTTTAGTTGCTCCGGGTACGGAACCTTAAACTCGACCTTCAAACATTACTAAGAACACTCTCCATTAAATTTCTTTTCAAACGAATGAGAAAATCAAAAATGGTTCATCCGTTTTAGGCGCTACGATGCTACAGAAAATTAGTATAAAGATATACTAATTTTCATCATTAAAGTTGAAAAATAAGATAAAAATAATTTCTCCATAAGAGCAATATATTTTATATTGACTTACATTTATATTTTTATTAAAAATTTGCAAGGATACCTAAGCTGAAATTTTAACCACATAATCTTTGAGTAAAAGTCTACCTTTAAAAAAATGTCGGGCCTTTAAATCAATTATTGTTGTCATGCTCATACATCCTTAATTATAAAATTTCTAATGATGTTTTGTATAATTTTAGAAGACAACTTTTAAGCATACCAACCATTGAATCAGAAGATTTACCTCGTTGTCTCGAAGCACTCATATCGTTTTTTGCTGGAATGATTATAAGTACTATTTGTGTAACAGCAGTTCGACCTCAATTATTTCGTATGAAAATAAAATAAAAAATAAATTCATTTTTTGATTTCTTGTCTTTTTCATTTCAATTTCATTTCTTATGAACAAAAAAAAAACATTTTATTTGTGAAAAACATTTTTTATATGTATTTGTCAAATGAAATTGACTGAGTTAATTGTTAAAATACCCTATATAGACAATGTTGATATAAGAGTTCTTAGTTTTCGAAATAAAAATTCTTGAAAAATTAAAAATGCAGTATTCGATTTTAAGAAAAATGTTTTTTTTTAATTTCTGAGGGAATTCGCTAAGTTGATGCAGCTCCTGCTTTGCGATTTTTTTTTCTTGTTAATTTCTGAATATTGTATACCAACTTTGATACAAGATTTATGTATAGTTAGCTTACTTTCTCGATAAGCAAAACGATTTAAGCAATAATCTTCATGAAGCAATAATTTTTTTAACGATATATTATTTTCTCTGGGAAAATTGAAATCGCAATAAATCCGTCCTTAAAACTTGCTAAGACCGGCTTTGATAGGCTATTTTCACATTATGTAGATAAATATTTTCATTAAAATTTGATATTCACGATTTTTTTTAAAATTGCATCATAAAATCCTCTCAAAAATTGTTGTTAAGGCGACAAAAATAAAAAAAATGTATTTTTAAAATTGCAATTTAATATCTGTTTTCAAAAACAAATTTTATCACTTTCACTTTTAACTTATTTCCGTGGTACCCCCCGCATGTCAGTTTTTTTTAAGCAAATTGAACCAGTATTGCCAATAATTTTGATATTAATTACTGCACTAATTCGAATAGCAAACAATTACAAGCACTATTAAAAATCATATTAGGGTTTCGTAGCAATATTATCAAAATATAATATCGTCATTGGTTAAATTTAAATGATAATATTAAATTAAATACGCATTTTATATCTCCTCTGCGGACATAGGCCCTTAGATAAGGAGAAAATACAATATAAAAATTTAATTTAAAAAATAAAAAATAGAGCAGGGAACCAGAATGGCGTATAGAGGAATCAAAGTAAAGAGTGCGGCTACATTTATGTTGGCGAGCATAAAAAATTACACCTTTAAAAAATCAAAATTATTTATTTTCAAATTTAACAATCATTGTCAATTAAACAATCTTGATTAATTCGATCTAAGCGAAAACAATGCTTTCGAAGAAAAATCGAAAAAATCGAGATGTACTGGTCTCGAGATATCAGATTTTTAAATCTAATTTGAAAATCCCGAGAATTAAAGACATAAATATCTTATAAAATCTAGATTTAAGTCCAAAAAAACGTGATTTTCGTAATTTTGAGGTAAGATTAGGTAGTAAAAAATAAATTATGAAATTTGATGAAAATTAAAATTTATGTAGAAATATACTTAAATATTATGATTTTGAGTCATAAAAACAGATTATTGTTTTATTATATTAAAATTAAAAGTCTTAATTTTTAATCTGTATATCATGTAACCTAAAATACGAGCCGCCATGATGTGACATCATATAGGCAAATATAATGTGCATTAATTAAGCCTTGGCGATTCTAAGCCTATTAAGACCTAACATTTTTTTATGGCCACTTCATGTTGTATTAGCTGTGTCACTTCATCGAAAATTTTGCTCCAGAAAAATTATACAAATCTGTAATGAATTTTGTTTCTGTTTCTACACAAATTTTCCAAAAAAATTCCACACTTTTAATTCCGGAACTTTTTTATTTTTTTCATCCTCTTTCAGTTTTTTTATTGACATAAACGGTTTAAAATGTTTTTTGGAAGGATTCTATCAATTAATGCCAGTGTCGTCCAAATCAGATTCCGACCCAATTTTGAACTAGGGTTCTGTCTATTGCCAAAACAGAAAATCATCTTAACAAGACGTCTTCATCATGAATAAATTGCCAAACGGTGAATTATCAAAATGTTATATCTACATCAGCTTTTGAACACGAAACCTTCGATGCACATACGAATTTCTCACTTCTCCGATTTTTTTTTCCACATATTTACTTATCCTGAATTGCGATGAAGTGGTTTAGATAGAATATAATATTTGATGATTTTTTTTTCCTTATATGTATAACTAATTAAAAATGGTTTATGAAAATGGTAGGGATATATTTTATTTAAATTAATAATAATAATAATTTTTTTTTTAAATTTAAATCAGCATTTATATACATAATCTTCATTAAAACAGTGTACTCGTATATATTAATTGTGATTAATTTTTTTAAATAACAACAATTCATTTAAACATCTGTTTTAATTTTTATAAATTTAAATAATCACGCATTTTATTTAAAAAATAATTGTTTACATGTGCAAATGTGATTAGAAAACAATTGTTAAAAAAATAAATATTCACAAGGCAAACTAACAAAGTCCAACAGGATATTTTTATCTCTCAACAATTTTTATTTAGAAATAAAAAGGTAAATACAATTTTATTTTAGATTTTTTTTTCTTGGAAAACTGTTTTCGAATGAATTATTTTATAATTTGAATAATATTATTTATTTAAATGTTTTGGTATATTAAATTAACATGTGTACAATATACGCGTATAAAAATGGTTTTAAAAAAAATACGTTTACTGATAAGCATTTTGGGAACGATTTTAAAATTTTAAATTACTATTAAATATGATTTATTAATTCATTAAAATCATATGACTTGATAAAAATCACATGATTGATAAAAAATTTAATATATTATCGTCTCAAATGTTGTTTACTATGTTTATTGTTGTTTTGTATTTGTTTGTTAATTTTTGCAAATAAGTATTAATTATTCTTAGTAAATGGGAAATTTTTTTCATGGTTATTTGCTGTGAAAAATAATATTTATTTTTGTAATGGAAAAATCGTATTACTCTTCGTTATATTAAATATTATCACATTACCTACATGTCGCAGGCAATTTCATACCCTATTAGTCGAAGCCAGTGTCCAAAGAGGCTAACGGTATCTTAACCAATCCTTTATTTTCATCAATTACTCTTTTAAATGAAGATACCTGTCGAATCAGCCTCGTTAGAAAGGTATAAAACTCAATTAATAATTAATACTATAATATCACAGATATTTATCAGACTTATTTGCAACAAGTCAAAAATTTGTTTGTACATGGTTGTTAGTTTAACAATACTGAGCAAGGGCGTTCTAAGTTAGGGACTCAACAAATTTCTGATTGTACAGCGGGGTTTAATTTATGAATATTTGCTTTTGTCTTATTTCAATAGAAAGATAATCGAATTTCCGGCATTGTAGACTTTGATACGACACTCAACAAACGGTCATGTATGTCCTCTGATACTGTTAGGCATTTCATAAAAAATATCTAAATGACCCAAAAAATCCCGTTCAGACTTCTAAAAATCATTATATAATAAAGCTATTTGTTCTTGATTTTGCCAAGTATTCATGATGGTAATTCTTGGCCTTCACATAATGAAAATTATCTTCGTCTTAATTTTATTAAATAAATTTCAATATGCTGTATGCGAAAAGGGAAAATAGTCCAGGCAAACATTTATTTCTATCAAACTATTGATTGTATGAAGAAAAGTTTCAAACAAAAGTTGCTTGTCTAAATAAAATAAACATTTTTCGTCCTTAAAGATTTTCTGTATCTCCCATCCGTTTAAAAGTTTTAAGTATTGGGTCTCCTGTAAACTGCCCCTCCGTCTCTTCTAATCTTGGCCGAAAAGTATTATCTATAAATATATAGGAGACTTTCTATAGATATAGATAGTCACTCATCACGATATCTCTGGAACTATAAGACCTAGAGACTTGAAATTTGGCAGGAATATTCCTTTTGCCAAGTAGAGGTCAGCTAAGAACGATTTTACGAAATTCCACCCACAAGGGGGGTTGCGGGGGTGTTCATGAATAAAAAATTCATATTTTTCAATTATGGATTTTAATAGTTCAAAACTTGGTCAGAATGTTTTAAATTACATTTAGAAATTTTTTTAACCTTCGGAGGGTAGAAAGGTGTAGCGAGAAAGTGGGAAGGAAATATCGAATATTTACAAATATACCTAAGTGGGGTATCAAATATAAGAGCATGACGTGTACATTACAAAACTGTTATCCAACGCAAGGCAATGTGAAGGGAGGGGTGCAAGTGGGGATGTTGCCCAGCAAAGCGGGTAGTTCCCAGCTAGTTCAATATATTTGAATTATATTATCAACAACCAAACGAGGTTTATTCTTCTACCTCAAAATAGAAAAATTTCTTTAGGCATCCGTAAAACATGAATTGTTAACGAAAACTCGAAAAATTATATTTTTTTCATGATTATTAATTATCTATTTTTACTACGTTTATAGTAAAGTAATAAATACTATTTTGCGTAACTTTAACCTTTATTTTTTATTGATTTATAAATACTACTATCAAAAATAATTGTATCAATAATTATAGCAAAGTTTATTTTTATCATTAACACCCACCACATAATAAGAGTTTAACAAAAGATATGTTCTTAAGGTAGTTGGGTCACGCAAGCAAAATCTTAAGAAAGATTCAAAACTTTGAATATTATTAATTAAAAGCCTAATGCACACAGTGTTAAAATTTGAAGACCACGTCTAGCTTGAGATAATAGGCCTTTGTCCTGATGTCGATTTCAATGTATCTATCTTTCGTTAAAACTTTAAAATGTGAAAAGATCTGAAATCAAAATTAAAATCGATTGATAAAAGTATAAGCATTTAAATAATTTTATCTTATTCTCGAAAAACAATTTTTGATTTGTAGTCTCTATGGAAATTGCAAGCTATGACGTCAGCAAATGTTACTTTCCTTTCTTTCTATTGGTACATTTAAATCTTTCATACTTTCGTAGTTATTGATGTTATCCAATTATTGATTTCACACGATATTTTGGTTCGATAACGAACGTCTTTTGAAGCAATAAAAAATTTTAGGACAAAGCATGGCAAGCTTTTAATTTTTTTCCAGTAAAGAAAACTTTTTGATAGTGAAGGATGATTTTTGGAAGAATATTATTTTTCGAATCATTAAAAAAAATGAAAGTTATTTTAACCATTTGGTTCCCATAAAATGTTAAATTAAATATTACATTTAGTCGATTATTTTAATGGAGGGAAGTATAGGTGTATTCATCCTAATATATATGTGTATTCATTCCTAGTATTGTATGAGATAGTTACAGTAAAAAAAACTTGGCTTATACCTAACTTAAGTTTTAAGTATATACGTATAGAATGGATAATAAGTCAATAATTTTTGACTGAACTGTTGTGATAGAACTACCTTAAATCATTTCCAAAAATAGATTGAATAGTATATTTTAAAACATTGAACTTCACCCACATTATTAGTTAACTTGGTCTAGGTTAACTTGATCAAGTTTGCTCATTTGTTGACCTTAAAAGTACTTAAAATTATAAATTCACTCAAAATTTGTTTCAATTTTTGCCTTTCGGTGATTTTGATCCTACTGAGAAATTTGTTTATTTCGTTATCTGTACCAAAGCGGATTATAACTAATACGGAGTAAGTTGTGTTAATTTTATTCCGGTGTAAATTTTTTATAATTATTCAAATCTAATATACAGGTTGTTTTTAACTTGACATATACTTCCAATTTTTATAATAATTTATTGGTACACATCTTACGCAAACAATATATTCGATCTGGGCTTTCAGGCCCAATGAAAATTTTACTCTACTTTATAAGTCACAAAAACAAAATACGTTTGGAAACAGACGTTTTAAGTTTGATATTATGATTTATTAAAGACACCCTATATTTCAATAAACGCAAGACGTGGAATTAATAAAGAAAATTATTGATTTCGATAGTAAAAAAGCCATACCCTGTCAATAAAATGCACGCCGGTTTACCTAAATTAGATTTATCTGTTATTTACCTAAATTAGATTTATCTTTGAAGAATAATAATAATTATAATCCAAATTCTGTCAATAAACTGCAAGCAGATTTTCCTATTTTAAATTTATCTATTATTTACCTAAATTAGACTTATCTCATGAAGTAATTTATCTAAAAGAGATTTATCTCACAGGATTAATAATAAAGTCTAGTCAACAAGTTCAAATTGATGATATCATTTATGTGCTTAATTCCGGGACCAGGACTCCATATTCTTGAAACCAATTAGAGCTAGGTTAATTTTGATCACAAATTTGAAAAGTATGACCCAAATTTAGTAGGATTACATACTTGGTTTCCCAAAATTGGATAAAACTTGAATGAGCAAAATTAAATATTTTGGATTCTGATGACGTCATAAAGTTAAAAAATTCTATTTTTTCGATAACACAGGTAAATTTGATCAGATCTTATTGGAGTTTTTTTTGGAACCCACTAATTTTATGTCATTCTTTTCAGCTGCAATGTCAGTTTTTCGCTAGCTATCACTTATGTGCTTAATTCCGGGACCAGGACTCCACAATCTTGAAACCTATTAGAGGTAGGTTAATTTTGATGACAAATTTGAATAGTATGACCCAAATTTAGTAGGATTATATACTTGGTTTATCAAAATTGGATATAATTTGATTGTGATAGAGCAAAATTAAATTTTTTGGATTCTGATGACGTCATAAAGATAATAAATTAGATTTTTTCGATAACAAAGAGTTATCAGAATAGATATCACCAATTTGAACTGCTCGACTAGACTAATTAGTTATAATCCAAAATTATACCTATAGGTACAAATTCATCACGGTTTTGCCAAGTCATTGGTATGAACCAATCTTTCCTATTTTATTATAAAGTAGTATTTTCTCTTCGAACTAAAAACGAATGAACTTTGATTATGTCAAGCGTAAAATTTTCCTTCACCTATTTTTAAAATAATTTAAACGTGGTAAAATTTTTAGCATCTATTGATCTTGTACGTACGACAAGACAATATAATTTATGTACCTTTATTTAAATAATTATTCAACAAAATTAAATATTTAATTATTTTACAAGCCTAAATCCATATAAAATTGGCCATTGTTTCGACATAGGGCAGGATAGAAACGCATCAGCTTGTAGAAAATTATTTACATGGAATCATATAATTATTATTATATAAGAGCATTTGTTACAGCTTCAAAAGATGTAAGTTATCGCACAGAAAACTGTGCCAAAGATTGTACTTATCTCGCATGAGTAAAAACACGTGGATTTTTGGCTTTTTATAGCAGTCAGGGGGCTTTATCATTTTTTTCTTATAATACATATTCTGCATCTTTCCCTTCTCTAACTCATTGGCAGGCAACGTTTTTGATTATCATAAATTCAAAAAATCCAAGTAAACAGTAGATGCCAAGTAAGTAACTAAATAAAAAATATTTCTTATTGAAAACAATATTTGTTTTCTTTAAAGTTCTAAATCATTTTGAACTATTAATCATATTTCATATTGTCTTATGAGGTCTACCACAGCGGGCAACATGGCCTTCAAATTGAAATAGAACAGCTTGTCTAATTGTCTGCTTTTCATAGTCTTTTAATATCACAGTTGGTCTGATTTACGTGAAAAATCGAACCATATTTCTTTGTTTTATTTTTCCAAAAGCATTTTCTGAGAAATTTTCAACTTTTTACGATGTACAATTTCTTATATACTTTATTACTTGTATATTCCGCCGGGGACAAAAGTTCAACTAGAAAAGGAAGACTTGGCAGCAGTCTCAGTTATCTTGAACGCTTCTTATTTTATTTTTTGATAACTCTGTATTGTTTTAATTACAAGTTGATTAGGTTGATTTTGTCGACTATAGAGGCGTTGGTTGAATTCTAAAAGTTTTTAGCCCTTCCGTTCGAAATTGGGGAACTATTACAGAAAACGGAGATATTATCGTAAACTTTACATAAAAGTACAAGTTAGATTTTTACATGCATATATATTTATATTTTGGATCAATGAAGAACCTTAAGAAATGCAAAAAAATCATATAAACAAATTTCTAAGCGACTTCGCACCTAGTTCTGTACTGCTAGTAAAACTTAATTACAAAATTTATAACAATAATGTTATCAACAAAATATTAATCTTATCAAAATTTATGTATAAATAATTATTTTAATTATAATTACTACAATACAGTAAAAAAAATTAAATACAAATATTAAAACAACTACATTTTATAGTCTAAACAAAAATGTCTAATTGTTAAAATAATAATAAAGAAGTACGAACGTAAACAGTTGTTTGAACTTATCACATTTAAATTCGATATTTATACCAAATGTTCTAAAAACATAAATATGCAAATAGTTGGTGCTGATCTTCATGATTGATAAGAGTGGTGAAATACATTTCCCCAAGTTCAAACTTATAAAAACTAGTAAGCTTTCATATTATTTTTTTTTTATGTAACAATGTGTTTGTGGATTTTTTTTTGTATATTTATCAAAAGAAAGGTTATGTTTTTTATTGGCGTTTAAGGAAAAGATGCGTTATTTTCATAGTCACGTTTCTTTACACACAGTCCGTTATTATATTTTATAAAAAAAAAGTGTTAATAAAAAAATTATTAAGTGCTATAATAGGAAAAAAATATTAATAAATATTTTCCATGAAAAATGAAAAACAAAGTACTTTACAATATTGATAAAAATAAAATATCTATAAAAATAAAAGATGTATGTAAAGTTGACACAATACTTTTGTGAAAATTTGTGCCAAGTTTATGGCTTGTGTGCTATTTTTAACAAAATTCCGAAATGTTATTGTAAAATTTATTAAATAGAAAACAAAAGTAATCTTACAGTAAAATCTGAAAAAGAATCCTTAGTTTGTATTGCTAAGTGTTGGTTCCGGACAAAGGAATTTTGACAAAGCTCAGTTTAATGTCACCTATTGATAGTAAAATTCTGAAACTCCGATCACTGCGCAATAAAAAGGTGAGCGTTAAAGGTCTCTCAACATAGGTATATGTTTGTCGAAACGACAGTTTTTTTTTGGGTATATTCCTCCCCCTCTTCTTTATCTCGTGGTTTAAACTTGCGAGTGAACCAGAAAGACTCTAGGGCAAACCAAGCCAAAACTCAGTCAAAAGGTCTCTTTAATCCCAATGATCCGCCTATAGGAAAGTAATCTTTGAGGGGTATAAATGCCAAGTTCAAGTGTAGCCAGCTCGCATCAATACCATGCCATAAACAATATTATATTTTGAATAAAGTGGACTCAGATGTCGAACACTGAAGTCAGATTTTAAGTTAATTTCCCGCATAAGTTAAGTCATATTGACCATTTCATGGGAGTCAAGAGAGCAAAGGGAAATATTGTGTGCTAAATTATTCACTATTCAATAGGCTTTTTTCCTAAAGAAAAATTGGTTTATACGTCAAAAATTGGTTTATATAGCATCTGATTTACATAAAAAAAATATTAGTTAAAAAAAAAAAAAACAAAAAAAACAAAAAAACAAAAAAAAAAACACTATTTTCATTATGTATTTGGTATTTTCAAAAACCAATTCAAACTTGCTTCGAAAACAATGTAGAGTGTCATGGCGTCTTGAATGACGTTACGACTTGGGATACAATAATTTTTGTTTATGCAAGTTTAAACAGTTATAATCAAGAAGCCTGCTTCGTTCTATTAAAATTTAATGTTGTTTATATAGCGTTTGTCATGGTGCGACGTAATACTTTCAATACTTTCTGATTGGTGTTTGCTGTCACGTGACTGAATACCTAATTTTACAAAAATTATTTTCAAAAAATTATAATAATCCTTATTTTTTATGAAAAATAATTTTGTGTTTTGTTATCTACATATCATGATAACCTAATCATTAGAAACTTTTATCCAACCTTTTTACTCCACAATCAGAGAGTTTAAGAGGGATTCATGATGGAATCCTTATAGATAGAGAGTTGCTTATTCATTCCATCATAATTTCCTTGAGAAATATTCACTGTTCCAAAAGACGGTATACAAAAGAAGTTTCAAGTCTATTCTTTTTCATTTAATACGCACAAAAGTATAAATTCGCAAATAATAATGAAAATTTCCGAAAAACACAGAGCTAAATTCACACAGAAATATTTTTATCAAACTATATCCTTGATATTTTGAACTTCAAATGTTATCAAATATCTGCTTGAAGGTTACTTCCGTAAATAAACTAATTTTTTTTCTTTGTGTGTATATTTAAACCAATTACGCATTATAAATATTACAAAACTCTGACTCGATACAGACGTCAGCATTGACCTTAGACTTATTGACGCCCCATCGCCAATTAATTCATTTTATTGATTTTTCTGGCAACAATTAAAAACAGTAGACAATACAACTAAGTGCAAAGTATTTAAATTTTCCAAATATAGCTCACTACTTCAACATTTTGTTATAAAAATTTAATCACAATTATTTTGTCTGTCTATATTTGATCTCTAACAAATGTGTCATGTTTACTGAATGAATTCTACAACTACTTCTTAGAGTTTCAATTGATCAAAGAAAAAAAAGGAAATTTCTTCTTTATAGAAGTATTCTTCCTATCGAAAAAATGAAAGTCCCAAAAACAAAAGTTTATTTCAAGGTAGAAGTGAGAAAATGAGGCCCCACACTGCCACTAGCTTCTTTTATTTATTTATCATTTATGTCAGAAACTAATACATTGTATTCTTTATCTGTTTCTCCTCATGTCTGCTATATCTATTTATGGTTTATTTGGTCAAGCACGTGAGTTATATAATTGAGCTATTATAAGCTGCCGCGTACCACTAAAAAGGGCAATGCTCTCTGCCTCATTTAATCAAAGAAATAACAAGTGAAAACAAATATTTGCATTATTTTTAATAAATAAGCACGGTTTGGGTTTGGGATCACAATTATGACGCCCTAAAGGTCGAAATTTATTTGGAAAATTTTTGAAAGTATTTTCTAGAATTTTTTTCCGTTTTCGAGAATGTTCACAAGACCTAGTTGCAGCTACCTACAAATTTTCAACTCCCTATCATTTATACTTTTGGAGAAAATGGACACCAAAGTTTTGCCATAATTCTTATAATGAACATGTTTTACAGCAAAATTTTTGTTCAATCTATAACGGTTTGCAAGAATGGTCCTACTACTATGGTCCTGGAAATGGACTAGTTAGGTGATTTTATGAACATCTTTAATAAATTTTGTTCGTATATATCATCAATATTTCTAAGCGTTACAAACTTGGAACTAAAATTAGTATACCTTGATATAATATTTCAAATACACAGGGTGTAAAAATTGCTATAATATAGAAATAGTCATTTTATTTTCTGTATCTTATCAATGGTAAAATTATGTTATTTTAGGCCACTTGAGGTGAAGTTACTTTTTGAATCGATAGAAGAGATTTTTATGACTGATATGAGTAACATGAGAACTCTTATAATGTATTGTATAACTCTTGTTAAACAAGTCTTACATTTTTGAAATAGTATACAATTAAATACGATATATGATATTAGTATTAATAATATCTATACATATAAAATACTTTGTCCTGAATGACTGATTGATTGATTGACCGACTGACGGATCAACGCACAGCCTGAACCGCTCATGGTAGAGACCTGAAACTTGGAGGGTGTATACTTTGTAGGACCTAGGCATCCGATTAAAAAAGATTTTTCGAAATGGTATCCCTAAGTGTATCCTCATTTTTGAGTCCACTACTTAAACGATTTTAAAAATTATTTTACCTATAGAATGCTACATTGTCAGCAAATAGCATAGGCTGCATTTTATTTCTTTTTAAATAGGGGTCCGCACCAAAAAAATTAAAATCCAGGAAACTTTGAAGGATATGTGAGGGCTATGACGCGGTAGTTTGTTTTTAAAGTTGAAATTGCCCAGCAAAGCGGGCAGGTATCTGCTAGTTATTATATAAATGTGGATTAACTATAAAATAAAAATTTAAGTTAACTTTTGTACAAATACAAATTTGTTATAATTATTTTTAAGAGTTATTACTAACCTAAATTCGATATTATATAATTTTAAGCTAAGAGCTATAATAAATGACCTTGTAAACAAATTAATAATTTTTATACAATATTTTTGTTGAAGATAAATAAACATTAATTAACAAGTAAAAGTTATAAATTGAAAATCATATATGCTTCTTAAATATAAGTAGTAGTTGTTAATATTCTCAACTATGATTTAAGATAAAAAAATCTTTTAGCAAAAAGAAAACCGACTTCAAAAGAAAAACTTTTCCAAAACAAATTAATATGCACTAAAAAGTAAAAAAATACCGATGATATAATGCAGTTTTCTTTTTTTTTAAAGTTTTTCTTTTTAAGTCGGTTTTCTTTTTGTTAAAAGATTTTTTTATTTTGTAATTTTTAGTAAATCTGAAGTACACTAACTAATTTGTCACTAAAAAAGAATCATCGAAATCGGTTGGCGTGATATTGAGTTATTCGTCCTCTTGTCGTGCATACTTAATGCAAATTTAAGATTTTTATGGTTTTCTCATGGATGCCGTTGTCAGAATTGGATCACACGGGAAGCACCAGCTTTCAAATAGATAAAGAATCATAAAAATCGGTTCACTCAGTCAAAAGTTTCGAGGTAAAACAAACATTAAAAAAAATAAAATAAAATAAAAAAACAGTCGAATTGAGAACCTCCCTTTTTATACCATGCATATATGAAATATACATAGTATATTAAGTTTAGTCCCAAGTTTGTAACGTTTAAAAATAATGATGCTAGGAAAAAAATTTTGTCATAGCTGTTCATAAAATCACCTAATTAGTCCATTTCCGGTTGTCCGTCCGTCCGTCCGTCCGTCTGTGGGCACGATAACTCAAAAACGAAAAAATATATCGAGCTGAAATTTTTACAGCGTACTCAGGACGTAAAAAGTGAGGTCAAGTTCGTAAATGAGCATCATAGGTCAATTGGGTCTTGGGTCCGTAGGACCCATCTTGTAAACCGTTAGAGATAGAACAAAAGTTTAAACATAAAAAATGTTCCTTATAAAAAAATAAAAAACTTTTGTTTGAAACATTTTTTTGTAAACATCACTGTTTACCCACGAAGGCGTTAATTAGGTGCAAATTTTATAGTATGTATTAATATAGGAATATCAGATTGTGTGTGTATCTATTTAAAAGTGACAATCTTTTGTTATTTACGTGACGTCAAAAAAACAAACGATTGCGCATCAACACTGTCTATACATTTTTGTATGTGTTATGTGATAAAGAAATCAACACTGACTATGCATGGTATTTCAACAATTAACTCAGTCAATTGTTTCTTTTCGCTTGTTTTTTGGTTTGAAGTCGGTTAAAAACATAAATTATTTTGAAGACACATAAAATTTAAAACACGTGTTTTTGAAATATACATTAAAATTATTATTTATTATATAAACAATTCAACTAGATACCGAATTTATAAAATTATGAATTAATTAAAGATATTAGTTAATCCTTGAATTATGTTAGTTAACATTTTGACTAATTGTTTGCAATTTTTAAATAAATTGTCAAATAATTAATTATTTGGAGTGTCTACAGAATAATTAAATATTTAATTATTAAATGTCTACATCTCAATTTAATTTTGTATTGTTTGCGGTAGCTGATAGTTTATAGAATTTTGATCACAATAAATACAATTTTGGGGCCTCTTGCGAGGCAAAATTTTGAATTATTTCATTTTAAAATTGTGATTTTTAACACAGTACCTTATGGAAGAACTCACAATAATGTTATTTGTGATTGAGCTTCAAAAAAGTTTTCATCATGAAAAAAATTTATCTCAGATTCTTCAGTTTATGCAAAAGAAAATTTACATTGCTTTCCAAAACGAAAACATAAAAAAAACTTCGGTTTTTGACGCTTTTACGATATTTTTAGAGCATTTTATTACATTTACGTCATACAAATTGCCTAGTTTACGATATTTTTAGAGCATGCTATTACGTTTACGGATTTTAAATTGCCTAGTTGACTAGTTGGCTAGTCACGTAACGGCCGAACTACTTTAAAAGCAAAATTTTTATTACTATTTTTATGCAGCAGTGCAGTTAACTAAGGTGTATGTAATATAAATGAATAATCAGAGTGACTATCTATTTTTAAACATAACTTTGCTGACTTGACTGACTAATAACGTATAATAGATGGTTGTTTTAATCTATATATATAAAAAGAGAGTGTTTGTTTGTATGTCCCCGATTTTCCCTAAAACTAACCTTTGACCTTCGGTAGGGGATTATGTCATTGGGAAGCCCTTAGGCTCCCATTGTGAATAAGGGAGTTTGGTGGGGGTGCATTGTGAATAAGGGAGTTTGGTGGGGGTGGAATTAAAAATGATCTAGGAATTCATAGAAAATAGATCAATCAAACAATCTGGAATGTTCCATGGGTTTCTGTCGAATTTTCTAGAATTTTCTCGAACATTCTGGAATGTTCTATGGATTTCTATCGAATTTTCTAGAATTTTCTCGATCATTCTGGAATGTTCTATGGATTTCTATCGAATTTTCTAGAACTTTCTCGAATATTCTGGAATGTTCCATGGGTTTCTATCGATCTTTCCCTTACTTTTCCGTACACACAGAGAGTGTAGACATAATATTGGGATCGGCCAAAAAAATCTTACTGTTCCGTACACACAGAGAGAATTAAAAAAAAAGTCTTTCATTTAACAATTTTGATATTTAAATGTGCAAAAACAACCCAGCGAAGCGGGTTTAACAGCTAGTATTTTTTATACAATAAGTTAAACTGACGAGCTGGTCAAATGGTTTGCGTACTGATCAGTCAATATGTGGGAAGCTTAGTCGGGCTCATAGTCTGATTGATTCAAAATCAAGCGAATGGTATACTTTAGATAAAAATTATTTAACAAATTATTAATTAATTAAGAGATTAATTAATCCTTGGATTAATCCTTAGATGATCTTTGACTAATAGTTTGAAATTTTTTTTTAAATTGTAAAAAGTTATTTTGAGTGTCTAATGATTCAATGTCTACATCATTATTTATAAAAAAATCGTAAAAAGCTTTTTACGATTTATAATTAAAAATTTCTTAGAATATAGTCGATGACTTACCACTTAATAAGAGATAAATTATTTTTTATACATAAATAAGTGTTTTTGTAATAATACTTCATTATTTTTGTTTAAATGTATATAAACAATTTAAATACTAAGTTTAAAAAAATTATTTAATAATTAAGAGCTTAATGAATCCTTGAATTATGCTAGTTGTATTTTCCACTAATTGTTTTAAATAAATTGTCCAAGAATTATTTTGAGTTTCTACATTATAATTAAATGTTTATGTATTATTTTTTGTTTGTTTACTAAATTTTGTATACACATTTAAACATCAAAGTTGATTAACGATTATAATATTAATGCTTATGATACAATGACGTAAACTATAAAGACAAGCAACTTGTCGAGTTGATTCTAAGTAAAGAGAATTAAAAAACAGTGAAATCAAACAATTGACTTAATGTCTGAGGCAATTGACTGAGTTAATAGTTAAAATACCCTGTATAAAAGGTATGAATGTCAGTACTTGCATTATTTACAATAAATTATAAAAGTTTAAAAAATTAACCCAATTAAAGCGGAGCTTTTGGTCGCCATTTGTTTTGGTTTTCAAAATTTATGAAAATTTTCGAAAGTTTTTTTAGAACTTTTCTTCATTTTCACAATATCACTAGTTGAAGCTACTCGCAAATTTCTCTCCAAATCTTTTATAATTTTAGACAAAATGGACACAAAAGTTTTGTCCTAATTTGTACCTTCACGGGTAAAACATGATGTTTACGAAAAAACGTTTCAAAAAAAAGTTATTTATTTAAATCATTTTGTTCTATCTCGAATAGATTACAAGTTAGGTTCTATAGACCCGAGACCAAATTGACATATGTTGCTCATTTACGAACTCAAACTCACTTTTTACGCCCTGAGAATGCTATAAAAATTTCAGCTTGATATCTCTTTTTGTTTTTTAGCTTTCATGTTGGCGGATGGACGGACAGAAGGACGGACAAACGAAAATGAATTTATTAGGTGATTTTATGAACACCTTTTTTGTTACATCAATATTTCTAAGCGTTACAAACTTAGAAACTTAACTTAGTATCATTGATATTTATTTCATATATACAGGGTATAAAAATACACGTATACCAGGAATTGAGCCAGGGTCTCTTGGATTCGTGCCAATCGCCTATCAATTAAATGTTTAATTATTAACACACCATGGGATATTCCAAGTGTTTATTCACTCTAAATGTTGCCCTTAATCTTGATTTTGTTAATTCGGATATAGCCAGCCGTGATCTTGTTTTTAACATAGCACAGTTCTTTCAAAATCAAGGCCAATGTTTTATTTACACTATATGTTATAACTTTTCTAATCACTATGTTAAAAACAAGACAGATTGGTTTTATCGCTTATTTATTTATTATATCGGAACATATGCAAATATGGAAAACTGTTTGGTATCAAATGTTCCTATCTATAACTGTTATCGTCAGACAAAAAAACGTTTTTGTTTACCCCTTTACATACTGTGTAAAACCCCTTAAACCCGTGAGAAATACTTTTCTCACTCAGATCAGAAACTCGATCTGAGAAATTATAGGAAGAGGTGTAACTGTAATTATTCGAGCAATAGGCTGTTAAAATTGTAACGGACTTTGAACGCTACAAAAAATAATTTTTAATAATTTATACAAAAAAACAAAGCGATAAAAGTATGATTATTATTGCATAATTTATTGCAATTACTAATAATATTACCATATGATATAGGGGAGAGTGTAGTACCTAGAAATAAAATTTACTTTTATAAGCTTTTAAAAGCCGTCAATTTAAATATTACAATGAAAATTGATTCTGTTTGTAGAACTGCTAATCCTCAACACTGCGTATTATTTTTGAAAATCCTACAAATTTCTCTTAGTATTACATTACTTTGAGCATCCAGCAATAGATTCAATCGGTATTTTCAGTGGCTCGTAGTGAATGTTGTAAGATTTAAGGTAAAGTCTATGTCATAAAAACGCATCCGTTGAAACATTCTAAGTGTTATTTCTATTAACAGTACATGTCACTAAAAATGCTACAAATAATTTACTTTTTGGCTTATTCGAAAACAAAACCATTAATCAGCCTTCAGTCTATCTGAATTTTGATAAATTACCCTCATTTCAACACAAATGGTGTCGCGTTAATCGCAATATCTGCCGAGAAACTTCAGAATGATTCAAGATACTTTTGACTCTAGGTACTTCATCTTACCCTGCTATTCGATATTTAACCTTCACTTTGAACAAGGAATTACTGATATGTACATGAGAAATCAATAAATTTAGAATAAACTGAAAAATGTTTGTAAACATTCTATTGATAATAAATTGAAATTCTTACAAAAATTTGAAACTCAAAAACATAAAAAAAATTTTCGGTTTAAGCAAAGTCATTCATGTATGAACAACGTGAATAGAAAATCTTATTTTAGCGTACTACAGACTGTTCACATTTTTGTTCTTATTCTTTGATAAGAGATACAGAATGAAATTCGTAAACCAACAACTTACGGATACCTTTGTATTGAAGAAATGTCTGAAAAAATAGCTCCTCCAATTTTATAATAAAATACTATAATATGTATTAAAGATTTGAAAAGTTTGTACAAGACTTTAGTTTTCCCTTCTCTTAAGTTTCTTTATATTAGCTCCAATATTGCTTGGTCTTTAGCGAACTTGTTCTTTCAAAACAGTTTTTGAATAAGATATTTCATTCTGATGAGCGTTTTCATCAATAATAATATGGTGGTAAAAAATAGCAGGTCTATGAGCCGCTTTATGTTACATGAATGTAAAGCATGTAGATTTAAGATAAATTTAGGATTCCGTAATAACGAATCATTCTAAAAATTACATTGAATTATCTTTGATAACAATATATTATCTTTTGTTAAATGCACTTAATTTGGAATATACTATCTAGGTAGACATAACGAGATTTTCTGTTTCAACTTTCAATAGGCTTTTGTCAATTAAAAATGCATCGTGACATGTAGATAACAAAACACAAAATTAATTTTTATAAAATATAAGGATTATTGTTATTTTGTTAAATAAATTTTTTAAAATTATACCATCCGGCCACGTTATAGCTAACACCAATCAGATGTACTTTGAAGGTACTAGTACATCATATGAAAGGCTTTGTAAGCTTAAAAATACAAAAACATGTAAACTTGCAAATACTTGTAAACTTGCATATACAAATAGATTGTATGTCACGGTTTGATGTCATTCAGGGCGCCATTACACTCTCCACTGTTTAAGAAGTAAATTTGAATTGGTTTTATAAAATGCAAAATACATAAAGTAAATATTTTTTTTTTTAAATAATACCTTTTTGGTGTAAATCAGATACTAATGTAACGTATAAATCAATTTTTCAAATTTAGGACAAAAGCTTATTACATATATTCAAAGATTTAACAATCAAATAGGAACTGTTTGTTCATCGTACATTCTGTCTAATGTCTTATGTTTTTTTTAATAAAATCTATTGGATTCGAATTTTTGAAATGAAATGAATTTAAAAACTTAAATATTTTACCCTACCTTTAACCGCAATAGTACAAGTATCTTAAAAACAAGATTTAAAAATTTTGGACAAACTTTCAAGAAACTTATGTGCTAATATACAAAAATGTGTTTATTTACGACATCACATTAGAAACCTCTAATATTATCAGTGTTTCTCTACCATATTATGCAGGTATTATACATATAAACTTTCCTCTTGAATCACCCTACTTATTAAAAAAAACCACATCGAAATCCGTTACGTAGTTTTAAAGATCGAAGCATATATAGGGACAGCCAGCAGGAAGCGACTTTGTTTTATACTATGCAGTGATGAACCTTGTAGGTAGTTCATATTGATATTTTATAATACATAGCAATAGCGATTTACTTTGAAAAATTTTTTGTTTAATTCTTTTAATTTTTGATCATAATAATTATTTCTTGAACCATTGAAAAAATGCAGATTTCTTCTAAACAGTACATTTCCTTATTTTCACATTTCGATATCTCGCCAGGTATCAAAAACTATTCCATAGTCTGTGGCTTCGAAGCTCCTAAACGGGCGAATCTTTTTTGGAAGGTGACTTGATCGAGCTTAGCTATGTTTCAAGAAAATCAGTTTAGTTTGGAAAGAG
Source organism: Chrysoperla carnea (assembly GCF_905475395.1). Classification (NCBI taxonomy): domain Eukaryota; kingdom Metazoa; phylum Arthropoda; class Insecta; order Neuroptera; family Chrysopidae; genus Chrysoperla; species Chrysoperla carnea. Next base: position 111,682,703 of record NC_058337.1, on the reverse strand, counting down.
CTACAAGGAAAAAACCGCATTTGTCGGGATTGTTTTAAATTTTGTAAACACATAGTTTGAACATCTGATAATCGATTACATCCTCTTTAAAAAAAACCTGCTGACAGAATTGGGTGACATAGCTTTCAGAAGACAATGCATTTCTAATTAATAACCTTTGGAAAATTTTTGTTTCATCATACTCTTCTTGCAATTTTTCCATGCACATTAACAATCAAACCTTACGCAATCTCAAGTTACGCCATAAAGTTTAAAAAGATTCATGAATCATATATTTTTCAGTTAAGATATATAATTTCAAGAGCATGAGCATTATTAATTTCATGAGCCATCAATTTGTATAATCATCGCAATACCTTGAACGCGGATATTTAACCTTTCACAATTTTATAAGCGAATAAACTTTTTTGTCCCTATCTATGCATCTTTTCAGTTCATGGAACATCATTTTAAAGAAGATATGAATATTTATTATGAAACCTACGAAGCTTTAAATTTACGGGTGGGCCCCCTATCAACTACTGCCACTAATTTAGCTGAAAAGTTTAATCACGATAAAGAGAAGGTCAAATAAACAATAAAATAATTAAAAGAAAAGTATATATAAATAATATGTAAATTTTATTGAAATATGCAAAAAGTTACATATATGTTTCAAAGTACAGCTCTAAAAACACTGTAGATTAAGTGAAGCATTTCCAATTTCTGAGCAAAAGAAAATTAATTAGTTATAAATTATAGAAAATTATATAAAATTCATTAGTTATAATTAAAGTGTTGGGGTTCATTAATTGTGAATCATGTAAGTTAAATAATTAATTTAGTAATTAATTAATTTTTTTCCCACCAATCAGAAAAAATTTATTACATGGTTGTAAAATTATCCACGTAGAACCATTTCAATATAAATATTAACGGGCATAGAAATATCTACGTGCATTTTCAAAATCTAAAAAAAAAAACAAGAATCTAAATAATCTGATACTCGTTAAAACTCAATTTTTGTATAGAAAAATGAGTCACAATCCCTTCAAAAAAACGTTTCTGGCTCCAATAAATTTGCATGCACTTCGAAATGTAACGATTTAAATTTGTCTTTCTTAAATTTGATTTGTGTTAATACAAAACTGAAAAAGTTTCATAAATCACATATGGGTTAATTCCTTATTTAACATAAATTTGAAACCTATTCTAATTATAGGTCTTTGTCCTTATTTGTCGATTTCAATAAATCTTTCGTTAAAATTTGAAAATTTGCGAGAATAGATGACAAGATCTGAAATCAAAATTCAAGTCGATTGATAAACATAAAAGATATAAGCAATTGAAAAATTTTTGCTATCTTATTCTCGCAAAGCAACTTTTGATATGTAGTCTCTATGGCAATTGCAGGCTATGACGTCACCAAGTGTTATTTTCCTTTCTTTCTACTTGTATTTTTAAATCCTTTCATATTTTCGTCGTTATTGATGTTATCCAAAAATTGATTTCATACGATGTTTTCGTGTAATAACGAACGTCTTTTGAAGCAATCAATTTTAAAATAAAGAAAAAAATTAGTCAAAAATTATAATTTCAACAAAAGTAAAATTTCTAAGAGGCGCCTCATAATTAATCTGATTAAGTCCCATATTGATCATCCTTAATATTAATTTTTCCTTATTTTTTGGTCATTGATTGTAAAATAAAATTGCTTAGCCCTCTTTCATTTTATATGTTTATATGACATTATTAGTTAAAAATGCAGTTAAACAGCTATAAAAAAATGCTTAAAAAATCAAAACTGATTTTAGATTGTTACTGGCACTGTAGCAAGTGCAACGTCGTATCTATAGCACATATTTGTTTCTTTTTGCTTTCTACTTTCTTGCAACAACAATAGCAATACGGGCATTAAATTTCACCAATGGGGAATTAAGGCTTAAACCCACGAGCCCCGTTCTCAGACATACAACAACAAAATTTAAAAGATTGCTAAAATATAAAACAAATGTGTTTAAAAAGTGTTTTTTTTAAATTTGTGTTTTTTCGTTACAAGGAGTGTTATATCATTATGAGTCTAGGGCGTTTAGGTCACCATCACCATCAAATCCGCCAATGAATTTCACCAGCAAAAGTTACTTACAAAAAGTAGTTAAAAACGGTTTTTTACTTTTAAAAGTTAATATGTTAAAAAACTTTTTTCTTTTTTATTAATATTTGTTTTCGGAATTAGCAAAGACTAGTTTGTATGTTGTTTATACAACGAAATTAGTCAGGTATATATTAGTCAGTGTTATTATTAGATAATATTTTTATTATTCAATAACATATATTAAATTATCAAATATAACACCCAATAATTAATTTTTAACATACATTAACTCAAAATTTCACTTAAAAGATATTTTATTTAACTAAATATATATTACAAATGAATAAAATTAACAAAATTTTTATACTGAAGAAAGTATTTTTAAATATTTTTGACTTGGGTACTAATTTGTTAAACAAATTAATGGATTATGCAAACATTACAGAAATATTTAATTACCTATATTTTTTAAAATTTGCCGGATACTACATAATAATTAGTTCGTGGGACAGCACCCTTTTTGTTAAATAATTAATAAATAACTAAAATAATCAAATTTTCTCTCTACGACTTTTTTCAAAAGAGCATGATAACGTCATATTTAACCTATCGGTCTGAAAAAAGGGGATTTGTCAGACAATATGATCACTTGATAACATTTACAATTATCTAACAATCAAATATTGTTATTGACAAAAATACTGCCCCGATGAACTTCTTCACTTTTGCTGAATTATTTAATAATTGTTTAAAATAGTCATAGTGTCCGACAATTTAGTAGACTCGCCAAAAAGAAGGCACTCACGAAGTTTCAATTATGTATTGATCATTTTAAAAAGGCTGCTGCCCCGCGGACTAAATATTATTTAAATTTCAAACATGTAGAACAAAAATTTTAATAGTGGGGCTTCCCCAGTAACAAAATAGATTCAGTTTATTTCTTGTATACCTACTCACGGACAACGAAATGGAATTAGTATTCATCTAGGCAAATTTCTTAATGATAAATAAATAAATATTATGTATTCTTAATCGTTTTAAAACAGTAATAACTGAAAAAACTAAAAGCGTTAAAATTAAAACGAATTGTATGTTTAATTTTATCGATATAATGATTTAAATTTATCGTCCAAAAAAGTTTTTTTGTGAAAAACAAACATTCTTTTGTGTTATAGTGCAATGAAATATTTGAATTAAAAGTTACCCGGTTATTTAATTCGTACGTGCATTTTTCAATAGAAAAAAAATACGAAGTTTTAATTTGTTTATTTTATTGCGTGCAATATCTACAAATCTTTCAATTGCAATTTTTGTATTTTCTCTTCAAGTAATTTCAAGCGAAAGCTCGAAAACTCTATATTTAATGGTGAAATAATCGTGTTTTTTTTGGTATAGGTTTCGTGTTGCTGGTTTGAAACAAAAAAGCCGTTTCCTCACAGATATGGAGACGTATAGACAGCCACTTCAAGCCTCTAACGTATTAACATCTCTTTTTATTAGAAATAAAACCTTCCAAAGTTAAATTCTGTAAATGAAAAGCAGCAGGCGTGCCACTCAAGTGTGTATCGCCTTTTATTTAATCGCATATATTTTTTTCTGATAAAGAACTTATGTCTCCTCCACACTCTCGCAAAGTAACGCATATATGTGGAGGTGTTACTTTTGATGTCTCACCTATCCTCGGCTCGCCTTAACTAGCGTAACTCGACTCGCCATAACTAACGTAACTAGATCTAAGATTAGATCTACCAACTTTTAAGCAGAATTTCATGGGCACTATACAAGGATACTCAACTTAAACGAAAGAATTGACAAAATTTGTCAACGAAATCTCAGAAATTACAGTGTCGCTTTCGTGTCCCCTTTGCACGGAATTGCATAGCACGAAATAAATAGATATACGAACACAGAAGAACATACAAACGAAATACTACATAAATGCGTCATATTTTTAAAATCAAATCTACCATATTTTTTAATCATATCTACCATCTAGACAGATTTTGAGTTGGCAACGCTGAGCAGAGGTATGACTTTGGCCTACCTTAGTCCTTAATCACTCCTGTCATTTACTTTCTAACTGACAATAAAAGTAATAAGGTTTAGTTGTTTTAAGCATTTCTTTCATAATCATCATCGCCAAGATAGTATAGTTGGTCTTTACATTAAAGTTCACAAAAAGTTTGAGATAAGACAAACTCCATAAATGAAAGCGAAGCATTATTTCAATATTGACCTAGGTCAGGATACTATAGCTAATGCATGACTGCGTTCAGCTTAATAATAAAACAAAATAAGATAAATATTATTTTCATAAATAATTCCGCCTTGTTACTCGGAAGATGAACTCGGATAAACTTTAATTAATTAGTTCCGACTATAAAAAACTTTGTAATTATTAATGATTTTAAATTTTGTAGTCAACTGGATACTACATAATAATAGTCTTTTAATTTCAAATATGTTAGAACACAAAATTTGATAGCGGATTTTCCCCAGTAGCAAAATAGATTCAGATATTTTTATACATCAGTTAAAATCGGTTATAACGACGAATTTGAAAGGTGTGTGCACTAAATCCTAACACATATACGTATGAATGGGCTATAACAACATCGATTACAACGACATATCGGTTAAATCGACTAATATATATTCATTGAAATTATAGGCCGACATATCGGCTAAAAACATACAAATACATTTCAGACTGAGAACAGTAATTCCCGAAAAAATTAAAAAGAAATCAGATTTTGATAGTCATTATAGTTAATAACGAGTTCCTTGGTTATTTAGAGGTCATAAAATACAAAAATTAATATACAGAGGTTTAGTTTTTACCAAACAAGTAACTTTCTATTCTCCATTTTTACTCCAGATTTTACTTTTGCAATTTTTGCCCTTCCTACAACCCATCCCGAAAACTTTGAGTTTTGGCAAAACATATGATATTTATGTTAAGAATTTTTTCCTTTTTGGCATTCGCCCCTTCATTTCCCTTACACCGACTTCTAGACAGTTATCGAAATATAAAAAAGCTCATAACATTTTTCTTGAATAATCCAGCCTTTTGGAAATAATTTTGTTTCTCTTTACGTGAAAACTACGCTAAATCAAAATATATATTGTGGGATAAATAGGCAATTATAAAACCGCAAACAATTTTTGGTCTACGAATAGATTACAAATTAATCTAGAACCCAAATTTTGTTATACCCATAACGACTTTTTGGACATAGAAATTCATAAGATGTTAAATAATTTTATTTTTTTGTTTGCAGTAAAGTTTTTATGGAGTTGACAATATAAAACAAATTCAAAATGAAGCTCACAGATTCAGATTTAAAATTATCATCGAAAAATAATTCATCCACAAATATGCAGAACATAGAATTAACAAGTGACATGATTAGAAATGACAGTATTAAAGAAAAAGCATTATTAAACGAAAAACAAGATTTTGAAGATCCATTAGTTAAGAATTCAAAAGTTGCCCCACAGCGTTTTTCATCGTTACTCAGACAGGTAAGAAATCTTTTTCTTCTCAAGTTACCATAAGTTATAAGGCTGCCATTTCTCCGAATTTAATCCGAATTATCCGATTATTAAGACCTGTCTTCGATTTTTGGCCAAAACCATTTACCGGATTGAAACAAAAAATATAATTTTAGAGCAAACGAAAAGGGCCAAATTAGAAGAATTTTGGTTGTGAAGATCTAAATTTAATAATTTTATATTGTATAAAGATATATTCATTTTAAATTGTTCACAGTCAGTGGCTGTAAGTGGACCATTATTGGCAACTGTGTGTTCTGGACTAACGACAGGATATTCGGCAATATTATTACCACAATTGAAACATGAAAATTCAACAATTCCTATCACAGAAGATGAAGGCAGTTGGATTGGTAAATACTTTTGTTTTAACTTTATAGGCTAACGTCAGGTCTGCGGTCTACCTTCCAACGCTTTCAGTTCATACTTGACCAGAAATCAAAAATAAGAATTTTTTAAATCCTAAAATATAATTGAACTGAATATAAAAAGCCATTATTTTATTTTGAATTTTTGCCTATAGTCAAGTAAATTTTAGTCTATTTTTGAATTTACTAGTTAGAAGTTATTAAATTTTTGTTTAAAAGGTAGTTTTATACAAGCTGGTGGTTTATTTATATTTAAAAGAAAATCACATTAGTGAAAAAGTTTACACAAAAATTGCATTTTATTGTTGCTAATTGAAAATTAATCGAATCTATTAATATAATTTTCCAAATGAGTATTTATCTTTTCAAACGTTTTCCAATTATTGATGATAGTTTATTATTGTTTTTAACAGCTTCTATGGCAGCTCTTCCCATGGCATTTGGTTGCTTAATTGGTGGCGCTTTGATGGATAGATTTGGACGAAAAATTGCACAAATTTTGATATGTATCAATTTTTTTATTGGATGGTGCCTACTTAGTACAGCCACAAGTATTATTTATTTGCTAATTGGAAGATTTGTGACAGGTAATAAACCATGAAAAGTAACTCCTAGTATAAATTTGTCTAGATCAACTATATCTCCCATAATGCAAGTTTCCATTTCCAAAAATTATTCATGTTTTATTAATATTTTTCTCTAAAGTAAACAGATATATCCTAGAATAAATTTAATTTCGTGATTTATTTGAAAATAAAAAATAATTCAGTTTTTTTTTTCTAGGGCTTTCAACAGGAGCTCTAGGTGCGCCAGCTTCTGTATATATTGCTGAATGCACTTCACCCAAATACAGAGGATTATTTTTAGCCATGATAAGTTTTTCAATATCCCTTGGAATACTAATTGCTCATATAATAGGTACATTTTTTTCATGGCAACTGACGGCAATAATTTGTGCTACGGTACCTTGTATGTGTATAGCAATTTTATATTTTGCACCAGAAAGTCCAAGTTATTTAGCAAGTAAAAATAAATTTCAAATTGCTGAAAATAGTTTCCTATGGTTACGTGGACACTCGATGGAAGCCAAAGAGGAATTAGATGAATTAATAAATAAGTACAAACGACAAGTGTCGCATGTTGAATTAACGAAGAAACAAGAAGCTCAAGTAACATCATCTTCGTCTAATAATAAATTAACGTTTTTCCAACAATTAACAAAATTCTATTTTTGGAAACCATTTTTAATCATGAACTTATTTTTTGCAATCACACAATGGAGTGGCGTAAATGCTGTAGCATTTTATTCTGTAAATATTATTCAAGATACATTAGGAGATAATTTTAATTCGTACTTAGCAATGGCGATTATTGATATAACACGATTAATAATGTCGGTTATCGCTTGTGTTTTACTTAAGAAATATCCACGTAGATTCTTGGCAATTATTAGTAGTATTTTAACAGCAATTATCTTAATATTTCTATCTGTTTTCATCTATTTTGTGGATATTAAGAAAACAGCTGGATTCGAATATATTCCCCTAGTATCCCTAGTATTATATATTTGTTTTATAAGTGTAGGTTTAGTGCCATTGCCTTGGGTAATGATTGGGGAAGTATTTCCATCAGCGGTACGAAGTGCGGGTACAGGGTTAACAAGTTGTATGTGTTTTGTGTACTTTTTCTTAGTTGTAAAAACTGCCCCTTATTTATTTTTCCGATTAGGATCGGCACAAGCGTATGGTATCTACGGTTTAGTAGCATTATTTGGTTGTTTTGTTTTATACGCATTTTTACCTGAGACCAAAGATAAAACGTTAGAAGATATTGAAACCAAAATGAAAGGTAGAAAGAAACGGAATGATGTATAACAATTTTTCTTGTATTGAAGTCTTGATTTTTTTCCTTGTAGCTCTCTTCAAACTGAACCGATTTTGTTGAAACATAGCTAAGAACACTTTCGATTTAATTAGCTATCAAATAAACAGAAAATCAAAATCGGTTCATTCGTTTAGAAGCTACGATACCACAGACAGGCAGTCAGGTACACACACATAGCGGTCAAGCTTATAACACCCCTCTTTAAACGTCGGAAGTTAAAAATTCTATATCAAAATGAGATTAGTTATTAGATAATATGTTTGTAATATTAAAAGGTGTCAAAATACTAAATAGCCTCAAAGGCGTTAACAAGAATATTTTCGAGAAAAAACGGCACCCGTATATTGTAAATCGTCTACCTCACTTATAAATAAAATAAATACTAGTTTATTTTTTTTCCGGTCTATACAATGGCTGTAGTGAAATATTTTAGTTAATTTTGAACAAGGATGACTTTACCATCCAATTAGTGTTTCTTTAAACTTGGCGCATTCTGTTTACATTAGGCAAGCTTATATTTTTGGTAAGTCATAATAAAAACAATTACGTCAGTTTTTCCCTCGGTTCAAAAAGAAAATTTTGATCCAAATATAATTTTTATTCAATATATTATTTTTAACTGATTTCCAATAAGGAAGTTCTTACTTTATCGGCTATGAGTATCGTTTTTATAAAATCATCTAGTCCAAAAAATGAAATAGTGGGACATTTTCAGAGTTTTTTTTATAAATAAACCAATGACAATCTTAATCTGAGATTTTTAAACTTTTTTACTATATATTTTGAATCTAAAAAAACAACAAATGTACGTCGACTTTATGCGTGTTCTGTGCGCTTACACAAAAGTCGGCATTTATTTGAATAAGACCATTCAATTAATAAATTGTCTCATAATAATTTTGAAAATGAAATGGAATGTTTGTTTCATAAGTAAGATAAATCACTATTTTGTTTAAAAACAATGTCTATTTTGTGCATGTACAATAATAATTAAGGTATATAACTCTATTAAAATTATTATAATTATCTAATTATTATGAATTATTGTTTATAAAATATTTGTAAATATATTAAGTTTTTATGTTACTTACTTATTTTAAATTTTCCATTTTGGATTGCCAAAAAGATATTTGTAAATAAATATATTTTTAATTTGTTAATTGTAGTTTTATTTTTTAAATACTATAAAATTTAAGGTGCATTTTTATGTTAGGCCGTGCTGCCATCTGGAAAAAACTTCTAGATGGTAAGAAGTTCTGCTTATTTGAAAAAGAAGCAGCGTCACATCGTAAAAAGCTAAACAAAGTTTAGCTTTTTATTCTCAGAAAAGATTTTGACAGTACTGGCTAAATAAGTTTATATTCAACTGTTTATCATTACCAAGTGTTTTATTAAAAATAAGGTTAAATAATTATTTTTAGTATAAATATCTCCAGATATCGACTTTCTATATTTACACCCATTTTTGTCGCTTATTTTTACAATTTGACGATGTCGCTTGACGCTGGACAAAATTCTAATTTTCCCAGACAGGTGGAACCTTTATTTGACGCTCAAAGACAGCGTGAAGCATCATCATGAGGTTACATCTTTAAAGTAGCGCAAGTTTCGTTCCATTTTTATCAAAACTTCCCAGAAATGATTCAATTACCTTTTGTATATTTATTTTCAATTTTAAAATTTTGAATGAAATATGACTCCAGATCCAATTAGTATTTAAAGATTAGAAAAAAAAAAAAAACTTTGCGTAACTACCAAGGTTATTATAATATACAATACACATAGTCATGACCACAGTCATATGCACTATATGTCATATAGTATATGACTGAAGTAATATGAAAGCAGCCTAAGAAAGTTGCTTATTACTAAATACGTGTGAATGCAGCCAAGTCAAATATGTGTTTTTAGGTTAGAATCTATCAAAACACAAATATTGATATTATTTTAATTACGTTCCATGCGATAAAGCAGAAAAATTTATGGTTCAAAATGTCAGCAGCATTTAAAAATGCAAAAAAGAAACTATCACAACATGATTTACGTAAATTAATGAATGAACAGAAGGGTCGTATGAAAAAAGAAGTTCAGAGAATTTCTTCACCTTTAGCAAAATATCCTTTACAATACAATACAATCCTTTACAATGAGTTTTAATTGCAGCTTAGGACGTAACAACTCAGTTACACTGTTTCTAATTACTAATGAATTTTTCCTTAATAATTGTTTACGTATACAGAAAGTGGACAACTTATGTGTATTTTGTGCAAATCAATTGTTAGAAGCGAATCTGTATGGCCTATACATATAAATGCAAAGCAACATAAAGAAAATGTTGCGGAAGCAAAACGATTAAAAGATCTAGTCGCGAGTGGGGCATCTAAAAGACCTTTATCACCAGAACCAACACAATCAACCAAGAAAATTAAAGGAATATTGAAAAACAGTAGCCAATCTAACGAAACTAATACATCCTCAATACCAGATGATTTTTTTGATTCGAAAAAACCTACTAACACTGTTATTCAACCAGTGAATTTTAAACTTCCAAACGAAAAAACACAAAATGAACCCATGGAAGTTGATACATCCAATAATCCGAATAATGAAGTACTTCCAGAAGGATTTTTTGACGATCCAAAACAAGATGCCAAGGCAAGAAATTTAGAATATAAAGATCCAATTGAAGAAGAATGGGAACGATTTCAACGAGAAATGAAAGATGTAAATTCAGTATCGGATACAATTATAGCTGAGGATCAAGAAGAAGCTACTACTGAACGACAAATTGATGAAATAGACGAACAAATTCGAAATTGGGCTAGGTAATAATTTATTGTATTAGTAAATTTCCATACTAAATCTAAAATTTTCACCTTTTTCCATTTTAGAGTATTAGATTTAGAAAGGAAGAAAGAAAATTTAAAGAAATTAGCACAAGAAGAAGCGATTCGAAGACAAGCTGAAGAATCAGATGATGATGACGCTGACTTTGATGAATATTTAGATTGGCGATCGAAAAATTCTTTTAAATGATAATTTAAAAATTTAGTTTTTATCAAATATATTTAAAAAACATTTTCCTGTACATATTTTCATTTCATATGTTTGGCGTTATGAATTGTTATGCTTTCATAAAGTATTTTCATAAAATTTTCCTATTTTTAAGTAAAACGATAACTTAGATTCGTATAAGGAAAAACATGTACCTACATTCTGTTTTGTAATAAAATTTTCATTTTAGAAGATTGTCGGTACTCTAACAACACCTGTTAATCTTGCCAAGTTATTATAACTTTAGAGTGTGCTTTTTGTCAAGAGAGTATCTCCTAAATTTAATTTATGTTCAAAGAACTTTTATTGAGTTTTTTACCAAGAAAAAAAGTAAAAAAAATAACCATAATATAATGTAGTTAAAATTATTGTTATTTTTGGAGTCGGTGTCAGTCAAGGAAACAACAGTGCAGTTGACAGAACAGTTTGCTACATTAGCTGGGCTGACACCGACTCGAAAAATAACAATAATTTTAACTACATTATATTATCGTTATTTTTTTACTTTTTAGTGCATTAATTTGTTTTGGAAAAATTTTTCTTTTTGAAGTCGGTATTCTTTTTGTTAAAAGTTTTTTTTTATTTTGTGATTTTTAGTGAATCTGAAGTACACTAATTATACCATGTATATATGAAATATACATAGTATATTAAGTTTCGTCCCAAGTTTGTAACGCTTAAAAATATTGATGCTACGAACAAAATTTTGGTATAGGTGTTCATAGAATCACCTAATTAATCCATTTCCGGTTGTCCGTCCGTCTGTGGACACGATAACTCAAAAACGAAAAAAGATATCGATCTGAAATTTACAGCGTACTCAGGACGTAAAAAGTCAGGTCAAGTTCGTAAATGAGCATCATAGGTCAATTGGGTCTTGGGTCCGTAGGATTCATCTTGTAAACCGTTAGAGATAGAACAAAAGTTTAAATGTAAAAAATGTTCCTCTAAAAACAACTTTTGTTTGAAACATTTTTTCGTAAACATCACTGTTTACCCACGAGGGCGTTAATTAGGTGCAAATTTTATAGTATGTATTAATATAGGAATATCAAAGTGAATATCTTTTGTTATTTACGTGACGTCAAAAAAACAAACTATTGCGCATCAACACTTGCGCATTATATGAGAATATCAGTTAAATATGTCAGATATGTATGTATGTGAAATGTGACAGAGTTATCAACACTGCCTATACATGGTATTTCAACAATTAACTCAGTCAATTGTTTGTTTTCACTTGTTTGTCATAATATTAGTTCTTATTTTAATCGTTAGCGGATCTTGTACATGAAAAGTATTAATTTTATATGCGTTTCATCATCTTTGTTTTTAGTAAAAGTAAAACCATTTTACTTCGTGAAGTTAAAATGGCTGATTTTTAACAGATATTCAAATAGCCTATTTAACATGGAATCATTTATTCATTAAAATTTACATTAAATTACAACAATAGGTAACATTTAAAAACATTTACATTAAAGTTTGTAAATTTAATAACTGCTCATATTCGACGCAGTTTCACATTAATTAACACTTAATAATTCGTTATCGCAGTACATTTTTTTAAAAGTATCCAACTTTTTGACCATTTCCTTATGAATATCAGAAATTTGATGTTCGCAAGCTGATAAATCCAACTTCTGTAATTGACCAAAACCAGTTTGTATCCAAACATTTGTGGATTCAGGATCAGCAAATAATAAACATGGCCAACAAAATAATTTACATAATTTTATACTTCCAGTTAACCATTGATATTTCACATAATTAAATGTGTCAAAATTTTCAATAAACTGTTCCCCTTGCATTCCAGGTGTTAATTTACCATTTTTAATGATTTCGATTTGTGATTGTAATGTGCGATTACAAAATGGACGCCCTAATAATTCGTTTATTAAACAACGAGTGTTCGATAACGTTTGATATTTTGCGAGACAATGCTTGTGATTCATTGAGTTATCATGTTTTTTTAATGCGTCCGTTATTTTTAAATTATTTGATACTCCTTCACGACCCCATGTTGATTTTCCAAATAATAAACAATTCCAGCAAAATAATTTATTTAATATTTGGCTACCACAAAGCCATTCATATTTTTGATAACATTCTAGACGAACCAAATTTGCTGGTGTAGGCCTCCCATTTTTTATAATTGTCTTTTGTTCATCGTTTGTTCGACTTTCAAATTTATGTCGTAATAATTGTATAACTATACAATTCGAATCTTTGTATTTTTCTAAGAATGAGTTTTCTTCATCGTCATCGTTAACGGATTGATTTTTCGTTAAAGATCCGACGGTTATTTCAAATTTTGTTAAGAGCTCAATGTATTTAGATGTACATATTATATGTATATTAGATTTTGTATGTTTTTCAATACGATTTGGTAGATTTTTAGCATATGGTATACCTTCTTCACCCCAAAAATTTGTATCGTATGGTTCTTTCATTAACAAACAGTGCCAACAATAATATTTGAATGTTTGTATACTTGCTGTGAGCCAAGAATATTTATTGAAGAACGTGTCACCTATAATTTAGAAAAGTGATACTAATTATTTAAGGTATTTTTAACGATATAAGCACACGATATTTTAAAACAACAAAATATTGTTATCGGCATAGCAATTTGTATTAAAAAAATTAACTGCAATAAATCTGCCAACGCTACAACGAAAACTATCATACATTGCTCATCGATGCACACGATGGTCAAGTATCTCATGGTAGCGGAACACACAGTAAATTGAACAACTTTGCTGCTTGTAAAATTAACTTCTAGATATTCGCCAACAAGTAATTTTTGTCAATTACATCACATACAAAACTTTTGTTTGAAACATTTTTTCGGAAACATCACTGTTTACCCGTGAGGGCGCAAATTATGTTAGAACAAATATATACATGTATTGTATTGTATCAAATATGCATGTTTTGTATATATGTATGTGTTTGTTTATTACTATGTCCATTGAGGAAGTGAGAAAGAAGATACTGAATGAAGTGTTTAATAGGGGATAATCCTGATGTTGAGTTGGCCATATTACCCATAAAAATGTAAAACTAGACTTGATATCATGACAAAATTTGAAAGTGAAATTAAAATTGATTAAAAAACGAAGAAGCTATAAGCAATCAAAGATTGTATTCAAAGGTTGCGCCCATCTACTTTTAGCACAACAAGGTTTTATATGTGGATATTATCCTCTTTGTTTAAATTTTATCTTGCATACTAGTAAAGATTTTTCAAAACCAACTTCACTTTTCTATTCGCGAAGTGAGAATTCTTCATTTGAAACGAAAAAAAAAAGTATAATTACCTAATTTCGAAAATTGTGAAGTATCAGGCGTTGGACGTCCGTTTGCAAGTATTTGTTTTTGTAAATCTTCCGAAAAATTTACAAAATTATTTGTTACAATTTGTTGTATAATACATTCATATTTATTTAAATAATCTTGAACATTATTTGAATCAATAATATTCGGATTGATCGATACATTATCGATAAATGATTCGAAATCATCATCAGAATCACATTCTAAATGTTTTTCATGAATTTCTGTACTTAAAAAATTATCGATTGTTATATCATCTTCAATATTTTCATCAAATAAAGTATCATTTGAATTTTCATTCCAATTATATTTAAAATTTTCATACGTTTTATGAAATTCTTCATATTTCTTTTCAAGATCTTTATGTACATTCGATATTTCATGCCTACGAACCGATTTCTCAAATGCATCCATTTTATTAAATCCTATTGAGATCCATTCTTCATTTAATGATGGATCCGCGAATAATAAACACGACCAACAGTATAAACGATTTAATTTTTGACTTCCAGCCATCCATTTGTATTTTATGTAGTTCTCTGTTTGAAACCCTACTTTGGTATTCGTTTTTAAATCGTAGTTAAATAGTAACGGCATTGGTGGTGTAGGTCGACCATTATGATATATTTCTAATTGTTCTTTCATAGACCGATCTAAAAAGGGAGATCCTAAGATCTGATTGATAGTACATTTATGTACGCTTGTCTTTTTTATAATATTCGATTGTTTTGGAACTGGAATGTTGAACCTATCTTGGAATTTATGATATTCGATCATATGCTTATGATGGTTTTGCGACAAGGCATGTCGAGTGGCTGCCATCACTAATTGCCTCATATCACTGTATCCAACAGATGCCCATAAATATTTGCATTTATCTTTTTTACGATCCTCGAATAATAAACAATACCAACAGAATAGTTTATTTAACTTTATACTTCCTGTTAGCCATTCGTAACGAACGTAATGTCGATTGTTGAAATGTCGATTTGTATTATGATATTTTTTTGTTAAATTTGGCATTATCGGTGTGGGACGTCCGGTTTTGATTATTTCATCTTGTTCATCTTTTGGTCGATCTAAGAATGGTTTATTAATTAGTTGTTCGATTACACACAAATTCGTATTTTCTCTTGTCAACATTTTGAATATTTCAAAAACTTTTGAACTGTTTTACTTATTTTTCCAGTTGAAAATCAAATAGCTTTTTATTGTGGACATATTTACTCAATATTAATACAAAATTATTGAATTTTAAGATTATTTTGAATGTCAGCATATTTTAATAAACAAACGTCTGTCAGCGAAGTAATTTACAGGGGGCAACACCTGTATATATAAAATCGTAAATATACGAAATTCGCCAAAGCAGCATACTGTCTAGTAATAATGCGAAGTGTTCGTATGAAAATATGAATCAAGAGCTAAGACTCTATTCTTCAATCCTTTTATATACATTTTTACACCGTAAAGGCCACTTAAATTCTCGAAATTGCTCTAAGTAAAGGCCTTATTGCTCTAACTTTTTAGTTTGCTTGCCAGTGCCACTAACTTTTGATTTACTTGGAAAAATTTTATAGTATGTATTAATATTGGAATATCAGTTATGTGTGTGTATATTTAAAAGTGGGTATCTTTTTTTTATTTACGTGACCTCAAAAAACAAACGATTGTTATCAACACTGTCTATACATGGTATTTCAACAATTAACTCAGTCAATTGTTTTTTTTTCACTTGTTTTATGTGTGTGATAGGCTTAAATTCGTATGAATGGACCCAAAAAACTCTCTAGTGATGATTATGATTAAGACCATAAAAAAGTTATAAGATCTGAAGATCTAGAGGATTGTGAAGATCTGTAATCTAACTTCGTATTTTTGAGGGTTTTAAACATGAATTTCGTAATTGCAACCTAGTGGGTTCTCTTCCATAAGAACTTTTTAGAGGTGGCGTGTTCCATTAGGATTAATTGTTTGTAATAAAGAGTTTAAGAAACATTTTGATTTTCAGTCCAAATTTTTTACGTAGGAATACGAATTTTGTGCTATGAGGCTACGGAAATTATTGAAAATGCTGGGAGCTGTGGTTATTTATTATAAATTAATGAAAGGACTGTGGGCGATCATCGTTTCCAGTACTTTCAGTATTCGGAACGTATCCTAATTATTCAGCAAGTAGTAACATGTTTTGACACCAGATGTCATATGCTCACTTGCCTAAACCTTAGATCATATATTTTAAATAGATGAGCCCAACGTATACTAAGTATGTATATTTTGGCTTCACAGAGTAGATTAACAAAGACAAAAATTCAATATTCAAACAGCTGACGGAAAAACACGTAATAACGAAGGATGGTATTCAATGAGCATGACCGTATGACCGGAATCAGCTGCATCAATTATCTGTTTATATTTCACAATCACAACTGCACATAAAAATTTATTTTGTTTTAAGGTTTTAACATTCAAACGAGTAATATTGTTAGATATTTTTGTGTCAGTTCTATGAAAAAAAATTTTTTAAATGGTAAAATGGTAATTTGTACAAAATATACTGTTTTAACTTTATTTAAAAGTGGTATAATCTTATTTTAAATACGCGCCAAGATATTATGTTGTATATTAAGACATGCGTATTATAACCATGCTTCGGCAATTATTATCCTTGTCAATCTACTTTGAGACGTGGTTCTCACTCTGTTAACAATTCCAGCAGTAGTGTATTTTCAAAGGCCCAAATATTTGACGTTGATGGACATATCACAATAGTATTTTTAAAAATTTTTGTTTTTATGGAATTTTGGATTCCCTGGATTTAGAACTATCATATTTGAACAAAACACTAAAATCTATTAAAATGATCTTCATCCTGCATATATCCAATACACCTAAATATTTTGTACAATACAAAGAAAATGGCGAGTAGTTCATTTCATTTTGTAAATATTGACTTGTTTATCAAGCAAGAACAACTTGAAAACGAATTAAATACAGAACCTACTATTAAGAAGGAAATATTTGATGAAAATGATGCAATAGAGTATGTACCAATTAAAGAAGAAAAACTGGAAGAAAATGATGTTACGGTAGAACACAAATATGGACAAAAATTTGGACAGCAATTAAATACTGAATTAATTATTAAAGATGAAAAATTTGATGGAAATGTTTTAGAACATCCACGAACTGATAGTGAAGAAAAATCTTTTTCATGTGAAGTATGTGATAAAAAATTTATTCAGAAAAAACATTTAAATCAACACAAACGAACTCATATGGGAAAAAGAACTTTTTCATGTGAAGTGTGTGATAAAATATTTACACAACGGCCTAATTTAATTAGACATAAACGAATCCATACTGGGAAAAAACCATTTGTTTGTGAAGTTTGTGATAAATCATTTACACAGAAAAGCTATTTAATTACACATAAACGAACTCATACGGGAGAAAAACCATTTTCTTGTGAAATTTGTGACAAATCATTTACCCAAAAATACGTTTTAATTAAACATAATCGAATTCATACAGGTGAAAAACCTTTTTCATGTGAGTTTTGTGATAAATCATTCATTCAAAAAAACGATTTAATTAGACATAATCGAATCCATACAAGAGAAAAACCATTTTCATGTGAAGTGTGTGATAAAACATTTATTCAGAAACAACATTTAAACCAACACAAACAAACTCACACTGGAGAAAAACCGTTTTCATGTGAAGTGTGTGATAAAAATTTTGCTGCGAAAAGAAATCTACTTTCACATAAACTAACCCATACCGCACATTAGGGAATATTCATGAAATTTAAATTTGGTTCAAATATTTTTCTTCCGTAACTTTAATGACTGGACATTTCAACTAAACCATAAAACCAAATTCAGTGAGGACATTTAAAAATTTCTAAAACCGAAAGTCAAATTTTTATACGGACGTGACATCAAAGTACGGGCTTGTCAAATTTATTGACAGACTGTATGATATTAATTACTTAAATTTTATATGGTATTTCATTAAATTATACTATTCCACGGTTTTTTATTAGAAAACTTAATAATAACGAGTGTAAATTCTGTGTTGTAAATTCATTTTTTTGAAGTGTAAATTATACATTGAACTGTCACCAATTGACAGATCACGTACTTATACGTCATCAACAGAGAGCACCAAAAAACTGCGTTTAAATATCTCAAAATTATCATGTATTTTAAATATTTTTTGAAAACAGACATTAAAATTCAAATTGGAGAAAACGATCCGGAAACACACTATGTTACACGAAGGTTGGTTTGACGTCATTTAAAGTTGATAATAATGATATATTAATACGACTGTTGACACTGTTTTATTGTCATTGCTTGTCGAATTGACATCACAAATCACGTGTGCGGTGGAGCCAAAAAAATCTTTTTAAATTATTTCAAATATTGTGACTTTTTAACAATTTTGTTCATGGTGTTTTTATTGTTAAAAATGCGTAATTTTTGAGTTACAGGCTCTAGTCGACCTATATTTTCATAAAAAATTATCAAAAAGCATTTCTGTTTTTCATGAAAAAGGTCTATTATACTAATATAAAGAAAATGGCGAGTAATTCATTTCATTTCGTAAGTACTGGTTTATTTTTAAGTGAAGAGCAAATTAAAAAAAACAAATTAAATGAATTAAATACAGAGTTTATTATTAAAAAGGAAATGTTTGATGAAAGTAATGCATATGAATCAATTGAAGAACAATCTGCAATGGAACCCAAACAAATTAAAGAAGAAATATTGGACGAAACTAATGGTACAATAGAGCACGGAGGAATTCTTCTAAATGATCCGTTATTCAGGGACAAATATGAAAGTATTAAACTTGAAGAACAATTAAATACTGAATTAATTATTAAGGAGGAAATATTTGATGAAAATATTTTAGAATATCATAGGACTAAGAATGAAGAAAAATCTTTATCATGTGAAATTAATGATACAACATTTAATCGTGAGGAAAATTTAAATAAACGACCTCATATTGGTGAAAAACCTTTTTCATGTGAAATTTGTGATAAAACGTTTAGTCGAAAACATCATTTAACACAACACAAACAAATTCATATGGGAGAAAAACCTTTTTCGTGTGAAATGTGTGATAAAACATTTATTCAGAAACAACATTTAAACCAACACAAACGAACTCATACTGGAGAAAAACCATTTTCATGTGAAATTTGTAATCAAACATTTAATCATAAACAAAATTTAAATCAACACAAACGCACGCATACTGGAGAAAAACCTTTTTCATGTGAAATTTGTAATAAAGCATTTAATCAGAAACAAAATTTAAACAAACACAAACGCATTCATACTGGGGTGAAACCTTTTTCATGCGAGTTGTGTAATAAAACATTTATTCAAAAACATCATTTAAATCAGCACAAGCAAACTCATACTGGAGAAAAACCTTTTTCATGTGAAGTGTGTGATAAAACATTTACGCAGAAAAGCAATTTAGTTACGCATAAACAAATTCATATTGAAGAAGGGCCTTTTTCATGCGAAATTTGCGATAAAAAGTTTAATCTAAAACATCATTTAAATCAACACAAACGAATTCATATCGAAGAAAAACGTTTCTCATGTGAAGTATGTGATAAAATATTTATTCAGGAAGAACAATTAAATCAACACAAACGAACTCATACTGGAGAAAAACCATTTTCATGTGAAATTTGTAATCAATCATTTAAGTTTAAACAAAATTTAAATCAACACAAACGAACTCATACGGACGAAAAACCTTTTTCGTGTGAAATTTGTAATAAAACATTTAATCAGAAACAGAATTTAAACAAACACAAACGAATCCATACTGGGGTGAAACCTTTTTCATGCGAGTTGTGTAATAAAACATTTATTCAGAAACATCATTTAATTCAACACAAACAAACTCATACTAGAGTCAAAACCTTGTTCTTAAGAAGTGTGTGATAAAATTTTGAGCTGAAAAGCAATTTAGTTACAAACAAATTCATTTTGGAGAAAGAACTTAGTCAGACATAACATATAAAACGAAAGTAGCACTAACGAACTCCTCGTATTGAAGAAAAATCTTTTTAATATGAAGTTTTTTTTTGTTTATAAAACATTTTTTTTCAGAAACAACATTTAGATCAGCACAAACGAACTTATACTAGAGTTAAAACAAGAACCCTTCCTTGAGAAGTGTGTGATAAAAGATTTACTTAGTGACATAAACGAATCCACACTGGGAAAAACTATTATTATGTGAAGTTTTCATAAATTATTTACACGGAAAAGCTTTTTTAAATTACACTTAAACAAACTCATACGGGATAAAACTTTTTTCTTGCGAAATTTGTAATAAATAATTAACTCAAAAATAAAGATAAATAATTTTTATAAATTAACTCATACTAAAATGTAAAACTAGTTTCATTGTAGAAAGGGAATCTCTTAGAAGTGTTCTACAGAACGTCGCCCAATTATATAAAACATTTTCATTTATCTGTTAACGAGAAAATGAGTGATCTTTCGCTAATGAAAATTTGTTTTTTTTACTGTATAGTTCGTTTTTTGACAAGGTATTCTTGTTTTTTAATTATTTATTGTTATTTTATACATTTTAGTGATAAGTTTTATTTAAAAAATTTCATGCTACTAACTTTAACTTTAAATTTTTTGTGTAAAATTGATGCATACAATAATATAGTTTTTGAATGTGCTCATCAAGGATTTCAATTTGATACCCATATTGTTTGTAATGAGGGAAAATTTGTTTCTTCATATTTATAAATATGAAGATATTATACGCCATGCCGCGGTATTCAATTTTTTCAGGTATTTAGAAGATTTTGTGTAATCTTGAAGACTAGAAAAGAGAAGAGTTAACCCAGGATCTCAGGCAATGCAATGTATCTCACAACCATGCGTATTGGCTCTGCGGAAATCTCCGTTGTATCTTTCAACGGCTATGGTCGAAAAATATGATACGCTATGGTCGAAATCCAGAGTTAACTCTCCTGTTTTCTAGTCTTCTTGGGTTGAATAAAAAAACATACTCTGAAAACATTAAACTCATTTTACACTACTTTTTTTGATCAGTCGTGTAAAGAACTGTACTAACTATAAAAAGATTGAATTAGAAACCATTGATATATATACAGTGTGTCGCCAGATAGAGGTAACTATACTTGTAAAAATTTTCTTATTTTGCATTTTAAGAAAAAAAGTCATTTTTTATAAGAAGTTTTGCTTATTCTGAAAAATATGTAGGCATATTTAAAACTTCTAAATAATGTACAGGGTAGCCAAAAAATTGAGATCACTATTTTTCTTTTTGGTAAACTAGCCTTCCTTTTTATAAGTTGACAAAATGTTACTAAGAAAAGTTGTTCGAAATTAACAATTATGACTTTATACAAAATTTCAAGAAGATCTTTCCAACTTTGGCAATTCAATTCTTAGTGAATGTTTATCCGAGAAAATAAATTTTCTTTTTAATTTTCTAACTTAGTCCACAAAAAAATACACTCTGGAATAGCACATGTCAATTGATTTATTATTATTTTCTTTATTACTTTTCTTTGTAATTACAACTTTTGTTCAAATAAAAAATGATGCTACAATTAAAGTATACGAATCTTCTTGATATTTTGTATAGATTCATAATTGTTAATTGCGAGTAACTCTGCTTAGTAACATTTTGTCAACTTATAAAAAGGAAGGCTAGTTTACCAAAAAGAAAAATAGTGATTTCAATTTTTTGGATACCCTGTACATTATTTAGAAGTTTTAAGTATGCCTATATACTTTTCAGAATAAGCAAAACTTCTTATAATGAATGACTTTTCTTCATAAAATGCAAAATAAGAAAATTTACAAGTATAGTTACCTCTATCCGGGGACACACTATATATACATTATGCATTGACCTATTCAAATTAACTTCCAAGTGCACCAAAAGATATAAATGTCTATATAAAACAACAGGTAAAACCTTTTTTTATTAAAAATTGTTTTGTACAAATAAATACAACCAATGAAGCATCGGTTTTTTGCCAATAAAATACAATTATTAGATCTAGACATTTTTCTTTTAAATCATTATAGCATTTCTCATCATTTCTTCTAGTTCACGTATGTGTTTCGGTCGAAATCCAGTTGCCGCAGCTGAACTCGTTCTTCTGCCAATATATCTAAAATTTGATATTTTGGTAATTTACATTTTACAATCTAATTTTAGTTTTTATTTATTTACTCTATGTTTTTAAGTCCAATTGCTGCAAATCGTGGTCTAACATATATCCAAGGTCCACTGTTTTTATGTTCCTCTTGAAGCCAACAAACACTCTTTAAATTTTTGTATTTTAAATATTCTGCTTTTACTAAATCAAATGGGAATGGTGATAACTAGGAATTACAAAAAATAAATTAGTGCAAAATTTGTATCTGATGTCCAATTGAACTTAGCTTTAGCGCGTTTATTCTTTTTGATGCCTTTATTAGCGAAAATCATCTATCTATCTGTGATCTTTTCAAAATTATTCTGAAATGTTTTAGAACATTAAAGAACTAATGGTGAAAAAAACAGTTTTTTAATTTTGAATTTAAATAAACACAAACGAACTCATTTGGAAAAAGAGCTTTTTCAAGTGAAGTGTGTGATAAAATATTTACTCAACATCCTAATTTAATTAGACATTTACAAAAGCTTTTTCTTTTGAAATTTGTGACAAATAATTTACTTAAAAATACGTTTTAATTAAACGTAAGCGAATTCATACTGGGTTCAGTTAGGTCAGTATTTTGTAATTGCATAATTTTGGCGCCTCAAGCAAATGTCGGTCGTTTGATTATCAGACCCAACCTCTGTTAAGCATGCCTAACCATACACACAATGAAATTTAGGGAGAACGAACCTGTTCAATTCGGCAAATTGCAATATCATCGTTCAATTTCTTTTTTCCACGTTCTTCCATAATATCGTAATAAACTCGCCCACTACAGAACAGTAATTTTGATATTTTATCTTGATTTGGATTAAAATCCGGTATGACTCTTTGAAATTGTGTATTTTCAGTCATTTCCTCGAAACTACTTTTACAAGCTGGATGTTTTAGCAACGATTTTGGTGTAAATAAAATAAGCGGTTTACGAAATTCTAACTTAATTTGTCTTCTTAAAATATGAAAATAATTTGCTGGTGTGGAACAGTTTGCAACAATCCAATTACATTTCTTTAATTGATTCATTTCGAAAAATGCATTCATTTCTGGGAATACATTTGGTTCATCATTACACCCAAGTAAAAATCGTTCAGGTCTTGCATTTGAATACTCAGAGCCTTGACCTTCCATACCATGTGGTAACAATAACACTATACCTGATTGTCGAACCCATTTTTCTTGGCCACCACTAATAAATTGATCTATGATAACTTGAGCATTATTTACAAAATCACCAAATTGTGCTTCCCACATAACAAGGGCATTAGGACTATATGTACTGTATCCCAATTCAAATCCCAACACACCATTTTGACCAGTTGGGCTGTTGCAAACTGTATAAAGTGCTTGAGAAGGGTATAAATGATTCAATGGTTCATAGGTGACCTGAAATAAAATATATTTTATCGCTCATTTTTCTGCAATAATACATGCTGTCTACGATTAAGTGGTACGAAAATCTTAATGCAGTGAACTTTTACTCTTAAAAAAAAAGTTTATAAAATAAGGCCAGATCACGACAAGAAATTGTTATTAGATGTTAAACAATTTCATGACGTTCAATCCTACAGAAAAGCTTCGTCTCTTTTCTTTTATCCTTCCCTCTGTACTATACTTCTTCTCTAGTGGATTCTTTGAATATTTAGTTACTTTGAATATTAAAATGGCCTAGATCTGGATCAAATTAATTGTATAACTATTTGTACCCACCTTGTCTTTAGTCTGGTGATGTAATACATGATGCCTTTGATCAAAAACACCGCGCTGTGCATCTTGACCAGAAAGTCGCACATGAATATTTTCTTTTAACAACGAACCAATTGCTATGGCTTCAGCTAAAGCCCAATCTACAGACTTATCCTCAAGTAATTTTACTCTTTTGTTTAAAATATTAGTTATTCCTATATGAAAGTCAAAGTTTGATTCTGTTGGGCGGGATGCAAAAACAGTACCTATATGATTGATCACATCAGCACTTATGCCCGTTTTTGGCGGTTCACCATTTGTAGGAACACCGAAAGTTGGCCAATTAATTTCAACCCAATTTTCTGGATGAATTTCTGTTTGTGCTTTACCTTTCTCATATTCTGCTTCCAACATTTTAAGAAAATCTTCTTCATACTTTAATTGTTCTTCTTTTGTTGTTAGATCGTTTTTAAGACATTCCCGATAATACTTTTCTAAAACTAAAAGGTAAAATTTTGTTTTAAAAGTGCAAAGAAAAATTTATTTAATTGAAATAAAATAGCAGCAACAATAGAGTTCAAATTCTAGTACGTATCGACTTAGGACTAGAGTAATTATGGATTTTGGTATTACTCTATGGAAGTAGTCATGATCTTGCAAGTTTAAAGGTGTATTTTCAAGCTGATGCTTGACGCTGAGTTTGAGCGTCAAGTTAGGTCACGTGGTAAGTTTAGGCCGTCCTGCCATCCAGAAATAAACTTAGAAGCGTCGAAGCGAAGAACGTATCAACTATCTAATAGATAAAAATACGCTCAAAGCCAGCATCAACTATCATCATGAGGTTACATCCTTACAATAGCAAGACCAAGATTGATTTTGTCCATCGCTCCTATTAATACAAATAAGACCAGGTGAACTTACTTGTAGGGGATGCTTTAATTTTTGTATACATTAATGGTTGCGTAAACATGGGCTCATCAGCTTCATTATGACCATGTCGACGATAACCAATTATATCAAGTACAACATCATGATCAAGAAAATTCATTCGACATTCTGTTAATAATTTGGATGCTTGTAAAACAGCCTCAACATTATCACCATTTACATGAATTATCGGTGAATTGGAAACTTTTGCAACATCCGTGCAATAAGCAGATGAACGGTGGAATCGTGGATCAGTTGTAAAACCAATCTGATTATTAAAAATAATATGCACAGTTCCGTATACTTTGTAATGAGGTACTTTTGCTAAATGTATTGTTTCAAAACATATTCCTTGGCCAGAGAAAGATGCATCACCATGAATTAATATAGGCAGTACCTTTTTTTTATCTTTCGTGTGTACCAATTCTGCTTTTACTCTCCCAAGAACGATCGGATTGACTGCTTCTAAATGTGATGCATTTGCTACAACTGTTACACGTACTTTTTTGTTTGCTGTTTTACTAAAAAATGTGCCAGTGGTTCCTAAATGATATTTTACGTCACCTGCACCCTGGAAATTAGTCAACACAGTATCAGACATTCTTATTATTATCAGTCGAAGGTAATTTTTAAATTTGGATATTTATGAAATGAGTTGCGGTTGTCTAACAATTTTGCTGGTTATTTGAGTTATCAAATAAATTTGAGTCTTGAAGTTTGATCGAATTTATGATGGAAAATTTCGGAATTAGTTTTTTTTATTTTTTACAATTTCTAAATAGGCCTGTTTTTAACCCGAGGTTTCTATTCTGACGTAACCCACATCAATTGTTTGAATTCCTTTAAAACACATTTTTAGCCTGTAACTCGATAATTCTCATTTGCTTACTTCAAAAAAAAAACTTTATTCGTAAATTGGGTCTGGATTCAAATTGAACTTAAAGATGCTAATCTACGCCATTTATCAAGTAATTTCGTTTTATATTGATTTGCGATCAAATTTAAAATGTGAATAAAAATTTACGGCATAGACTATAAATGTTTTTTGAAAGAATCCCAACAATTGATGTGTGTTGCGTCAAGATCATAGTCCCGGTATAAAAGTGATGCAATTTTTATTAATTAAAGTTTTATAATGTATATACATGCAACAAAGTCAATTTGGGAAACACAAAGTACTTTTACTAATGACAAATTGAAATTCAAACTTAAGTATACGTTACATAATCTTCAGGCGGTTCTATATCCTGAAATAGCGAAATTATTTCAAACAATGGTGTTCTAGCAACATTGGCTAAAACATTAAGTCGTCCACGATGGGCCATTCCAATGACAAAATGCTCAACGCCCAATGTTGCTGCCGTGTCAATTATATGTGATAATGTTACAATACCAGTTTCTAGCCCTTCTATACCAAAACGTTTTTCACTTGGCCACTTTTTTGCAAAAAAATCTTCAAGTCTTAGCAAGAAATTAAAACAATTAATAACTCGAAGAGTAAAGGAGTTACATTTTATTAAGATATATAAATGTGTCATACTTAGTAGCTTTTGTTATACGCTTAAGTGCTATTTGTTTCTCCAATTTAGTAACTTTTTCACCGGGTGTTTCTAATCTTTCTTTTATCCATTCAACACAAACTAAATTAGCAATATATACATATTCAATTCCAAGTGGACCACAATAAATATTTTCTAAACGTTTAAATATTTCTTGCAACGTTAATGAATCCGTATCACCTCCAATAAATGTCGTAGGTGGTAATTTAAATTCACGTTTATCATTTGCAAATTGTGCTTGAAAGAGTAAATACAAATTATTACGAATTTTCTTAAAAAAAGGTATTTCTGCCTATATACGACATAGTTGGACTAAGATTTTAAAATTCAATCAATCAGTACCAAAAATCGTAATTAAATTGTGTTAAATTATATTTTTTTAAAGCTTACTTTTTATTTGGTTAAATCGAATTTGTATTAATTTACTAACAGTTTCAATTTTATCACCTTCAGTATCTAAAGGATTCGAAATTTCCAGTGGATCTAATTTCGCAAAATAATGACCTCTGGCCTGTAAGAAAATACTATCAGCATAATTATTATTGTTTAAGAATTATCCGAACGCTTTTAGCAAATTATAATCATTTTGTCCTTACGCTTTTAATTAAAATCACGAAGGTATCTACATAGAGTTTACTTCTACTCTGTCACCATTAACTGGTGATTTAGATGTACAGTGTACTTCTTCGGTATGTAAAAGATCATCGGTTCGATTCTTATCCAAATGTGTGTAGGTCTTTGAACTAGGATATTTGGGCTAAAAGCACTCGGGAGTAAAAAAAGTTTTTTAAATTGATATACTTGAAAATTATGAATTAAATGGCATAAAGTTAAATGATTTGCTGTTTGTTGATCCGACGTGGAAAGTATGGGTATCCAGTCATTATCCTCAAAGAAATCAAACTTAGCATACGGTTGTTGGTTTAAATATCGCACCATGTATTTAATCCATTCCTGTGAAGAACATAAATTTTTTTTAACAGTTTTGTTGATGGATTTTGTCATAATCGGAGAAATCAACATTGAATAAAGAGAAGCTAACTGAAATATACTATGCAATTCTTTAGTTTCTATACTTTCGGTGGCCTAAGAGTCCCATCTTTTTATAATATATTTATAAAAAAGTTGTTTAATGGACTCTGTACTTTTTTGTCTATCTCTTATGTTGAGTTGATACTAACGCGATGTGCGACAAGTTGACATCTTGTTATAGAAAAATACTTTTAGTATCCCCAATTTTAAATTCACAACGTTTCATCCATAGACAAAGAAAATGAACTGAACGTTCCCTATTCAGCTGTGAAGTATATACGGAGACGGGTAGCAATGCTTTTTCTAGAGAGTGGTCAATTTCTGGAGGGTATTGTTTAGTTCATTTTGTACGTCTACGGGGTCATCATGTATAATATTAAATATGATTAATAAAACTATTAACTTTGATTTTTGTACAATGAAAACTGTTTTTGGAACCGAAAATAAAATATCATTTTGTGATACAATTCTCTTGTCCAAAAAATGTTAAGGGTGCATTCACACTACCAGATGTTAACGACCTAATCGTGGGCCTATATTAGATCGACAAGACAACATGCTTTATTTTTCAATCAAACGGCCAATGGCCATCATAATTGGCATCTCGTCAAAATGCAGATTACCCTTATATCGTGTAAATCTTGAACAATAGGAAATATTATATAGGTAGTTAAAAATATTAGACAAACCTTGTGCGAAATACAACCGGAAGTTTTTTTAATTAATTGTAAATAACGTGACATATTGGCAGTTTAAATATTAATTTGTTTATTTTATGTATAATTTTTTTTACTGCATTTTACCCGAACAAATAGTACAAAAACGAATGACCATTAACAATAAATATTTTGGATAGTACATGAGTTCCTTGGCAACAATGTTAAAATGTACTCACAAACTAAATAGTTGGCTTTAAAAATTGAGATTAAAATGTATCATAAATTTATAGTACCGGAGCTGTGTTAGAGAAATGGTCATGCGTGTTTCCGCCGGACATTATATGTGTTAGATTTACACTAGAGGCTAGTGTCAAGATCAGCAAGATATTTCTTTATGCATTGTCCTCGAGATTTTCGTAAAAGAAATAAAATAAATTTTTTAGAATGTTTTATTGATGTTAAAAAAACAAATTCAATTATTTAAACAATGACAATAAAATTCTTTAAATTTTCATAGCTTCTATTAAAAATGCGTTACGTTGAGCTATAAATCGGGATTCATATGCATCAGCGGGTACTGCACATGTTAACCGTCCAATATACCTTAAAAAATTTCAAATAAAATTTGAAAAAATGAGTTATCGTGAGACACACCGTTGGAACGAAGTTCCTTTCACAAGGATATTACTATATTCTGTCTGTTTTTCGAACGTACGTATGTATATTACTACTTCTTCTTATAGGTAAGTAAAAACACTTAAACTCACATGTAAGGACCTGCACTGCAGTAATATACACAGGCATGTATATTACAAACGAAACCTTAGAGAGTTACGTGCTATAAGGAACTTCGTTCCAAAAATGTATAAATGCATACTGTAAGTTTTCAACTCCAAGATAATGAAGACGAGGTTCAATAAAGTACCATGGACCATGATTTCTATGCTCTTCTTGGGCCCATGCAATTTGTTTTACATTTTTGTACTTTTCTAATTCTATTTTTACTAAATCATACGGAAACGGTGCTAGCTATTTTAATAAAATAACAACAATATTTCGTTAAACATATTAATAAATAGGCATATTAAACTTAAGTTACAGAAACATCTCAAATTGCTTGATCAATAACTTTGGCTACTTAGGCTTATTTAAGATGCGTCATTTTAATCGATAAATTCAAAAATGTTTTAAAATACACAAGCTATACAAATCTGGCTTAGACAAAATTATTGAGTTTGAAGGGAGACATCTTATTCTGTTTAAATTAGGAAATTTTTTCTCATAAAAAAACCTAAAATTTTTTATTCGAAACAATTTTCGAAAATGGCGATATCCTTTGAAAGTGTTCGCGAATAATTGGTGAGTTTAATTTTATCGATCTATAAAAATAATATTCATTATATCTAACCTGTTCAATGCGAACAATTGAAATTTGTTCATTTAAATTCCTCATTTCTCGTTCTTCCATTAAATCATAATAAACGGAACCCGAACAAAATATTAATTTTACAACATTATCGAACTGATCTTTGCTAGCCGATTCATCAAATTCTGATATAATACGTTTAAATTCTGTTGGATAAATTATATCCTCAAATGAACTCCTGAATAAAGAATTATTTATCATACTTTTAGGTGTACATAAAATGAGTGGTTTACGAAATGGTAATAGAATTTGACGTCGCAAAATATGAAAATAATTAGCAGGTGTTGTACAATTTGCAACAATAATATTGCAATGATACAATTGTTTCATATTAAAATTGACATCAGAAGTCTCGGTTGGTAGCAATTCAGGATCATCATTACAAAGACATAAAAAGCGTTCGGGTCTGGCATTTGAACGTTCTGCGCCTTCCCCTTCCATTCCATGCGGTAATAATAGAACGAGTCCACTTTGACGTCTCCATTTTGCTTCTCCTGACGCAATATAATTATCTATAACGGTTTGAGCAAGATTTACTTGATCACCATATGTAGCTTCCCATACAACAAGAAGTTTTGGAGATATTGTAGATAATCCTACCTCATATGCCAATGTACCATTTACAGCATCTGGACTGTTAATTATTAAATATTCCGCTTGATCGGGATATATGTTAGACAATGGGTGATATTCTACCTAAATTATACATACATTTTTTAATAACTTTGATTTTTATTTCATAGACTTATAGTTTCCAAACAAAAATTTTGGAAATGTCAGTATTGAGTATGCTAAATTTGGATGTAAAAAAGGGAATAAGAGCGGTTTAATATCTCAGGCGAAGCGCCGAAATGAATAATAAATAAATAATATAGGTTTTGGGATACAGGAATAATTTTTACACAAATAAAAATTCGTTTGTGTAAGGTGACAATTTTTGGGCTGATATATAAAAATAACCAATATGTTGTAACAAACCTTATCTTTAGTCTGATGGTAAAGTATATGATGTCTTTGATTAAATGTCCCAATTGCAACCTGACTGCCAGATAATCTTACAGGAATTCCCATTTTAAGTAACGAACCAAAAGCTATACCCTCAGCTAATACCCAATCTATTAAACGTTCTTTTATCAGTTCTTTTCTTTTTTGAAGGACACGCACAACCTGTGGATGTAAATCATATTTTAATGGCAATTCGGAAAGTTTTTTCCCCGTATGATAAATCGTTTGTTCATGAATTCCTGTTGCATCGCAATGAAATAGATTTGTCCCTTGAAAGAAACTTTTCCATGGAGAGTCTATCCAATGTTCCGCATCAGGTTTCTCTTCTCCACTTTTCGCAAATTCTTCTTTTAATCGTCGGTCGTAATCGTCTTTAAACATTTTGTATTCTGATTCCGTTACTATTTTCTCATTTTTTAGCTGAGCGTAAAATTTATCCATTACTATATCAGAAATAATTTACGATGAAATATTTTTACTATTAGAGGGAATTCACAGTGATGGAAAAAAGTTCGGCAACCCTCAAATTACTTTCAAACAGTTCAAGAAAAGAGCTGAAATTTTTATGAATTTAAGATAATTCAAATGAGTCCTCGACCTTTTCTCATATTCAAGAAATCATCAACTATGTCGACATACGAAATCGAATACGAAAATGAAAGAGAATATATTATTTGCTTTGCCAAATCTCAGATACACATCATTGGGACACATTGCATGGATGGCAGAATAACTGGTTTCAAATTTAATCTGTAGAGCCCAAATGGAAGGTACTAGAGAGATAAATTGCAAACAGACCCAAGAAAGATGAAAATCTTTGCATGAAAGACCAGTAATCGACATATCAAGAGGGACAACGCAGGCCAATACTGAGTTGTATTGCCAAAAAAGGTGTAAATTTTCATAATCAAAGTTTATCAAATCCATCTTGCCTCTTCGTGTCTTACCTGGCTCCATTTGATTAATTTTTGAATACATAATCGGTTCAACAAATTGAAGATTTCCCATATCACGAATGTATCCAACAACATCTAAAATAACATCAGCTTGAAATCGTTGACGTATTTCGGCACATAATTTGGCTGCATAAAGTACACTTTCGATATCATCTCCATTAACGTGGAAAACAGGTGCTTCGTTTACGAAAGAAACTGCCGTAGGATATATTGTGGATCGGGTACTTGATGAATGTGTAGATGTAGTCATATAATCATTTAATACCACATGAATCGTTCCGAACGGTGTATATAATGGTAATTGATCAAATCGCACTGTTTCAAAACAAACACCTTGACCAGAAAATGCCGAGTCTTCATGAATAACTATTGGCAAAACACTTTTGCCTTTTAAATCATTTTTCTGAGATATTAACGCTTTGGCTTTGCCCATTAAAATTGGACCAGCATATTCGACATGGCTTGAACTAGGACTTATTGATAAACGGATATGCTTTTCTGATGTTAAATTTAAAAACTGATTAGAAGTTCCCATTGTCAGGTTACCTTTCTAAATTATATAAATTAGTTATAATTAATTGATTAAAATTATCTCATTTAAATTATCATATTTGCAACACTAATTTTGTAACATTTGAATTTTTCGTTTTTAAATAAATAGATATCACAGATTTTTTTAACTCCCGAATGGGGAGTGTTCTTAGCTATCCTTGGAAACCGATCTGCGTTTTCAATGTAGATCGTTTTACGTACTAATTGAATAAATAAAATAAGGGAAATATGCATTACTTACGGGATCACCATATAAAGCAAAAATTCGACGTAATGGTATTTTTAGGATGTTAGCAATTACATTTAAACGACCTTGATGTTCCATACCAATTAGAACTTGAGTCACTCCCATGGAAGAAGCTGTATCTATGATTTGACCTAATGCTGGAATAACACTTTCCAATCCATTGAAACCATATGAAACTTCGTTTGGCCAATTTTTTGCCACAAATTTATCAAATCTAGTTATCAATCAAAATATATAAATATTATTTTAGATGTAATCGGAAACTTAAAAGTATCTGAACTTCTTACTGAACAGACACCTTAAAATTTTAGTAAAATGTGTGAGAAATTTTATTAGTGAATATAAATGAAGTTTTAGATTTTTTAATGCTCATAACTCTTTTAAAAATATTTATTACCCTGTGGTATTTATTAAACGTTTTAATGCAATCAGCTTTTCCAACGGGGTTACATTTTCATATAGCGTAGGATATTCAACTTTTTTCTGAATCCACTTCTTTATAAAAATGCGATTATTTTGTCTAGTTTGTATACCCATACTACTCGTATAAACTTTTTCAAGGCGCTTAACTATTTCTTTAAACGGTAGTGTAATATTTTGTCCACCAATATTCGTTATAGATGATAAATAACATTCCTTATCCGCATGAATTTTTTCTAGTGTAAAATAAAAATTTATGTACCAAACAAATTAAATAGATAAATAAAATTAAAAAAAGCTTTATCAAATTATTTTTAACTATATATCTGTAACAAATTTTCTTTATAACACACCAAAATCAAGAAAGAAATTCCTGTGGAAGCGTAGAGCCAATAAATTTTGGTAAAGAAGATTATTGATTGATTGACAACCAATCTTTTTCTCAGTTAAATTTCTCTGTTAGACTATAATAATTTATTTATCAGACCTTTGTTATTTTGAATTTAAACCATTTCAATTAATCCAAATATGATTGAAATGATACAATTGCGCAAAAGGCCTTTTAGTGTTAAAATAAATAAAAAATTTATCGGATCCTTCCTATTTGAATCACATTCAGCTTAAAGAACCTTCACTTGTTGCCCTAACCATAAACAGGCAAAGATATCAAATTCTATTTGAGCGAAAAGTTAAAAAAATTAGTGATTTTTGAAATTGTTTACCTTTTAAAGTTTCAAGTGTGTGTTCTATAGCCATTCGATATTTCATAAGTACATCTGTTGAAATTAAATAATAATTTTATTGAATTGTATGATACAGACAAAAATAAGACTAGGTTTAAGCAGAGTGACTAAAATTTTTTTCCGAAAGCGGCAAATTGGCAAAATAATCAACTTATTATGTGCCACAGCTTTACTAAATGCCTTGACATTTTACTAAATGGTAAGTTTTGTCTGGTGCCTTAAACTAAAATTATAAAAGGCAAGATTTTTTACAGTCGTAGTGCTGCGTAATTATGAAGTTCCTAAAAATTCGTTTCATGTTTTTTAATGCCAAAACTGAAAATATAACAGAATTTAAAAAAACTTTAATTTTGATTACCATTGCGTGTATATTCTAATGGGTCAGTTTTAGCCAAAAAGTGACCATAATTCTGCAAAAAAAATTGTAATTAATGTTTAACAAATCACATAAAATGGATGATATGTTTAAATAGCAGAGTGGGTATAAATGCTACCGTCGTTGATAAAACATGACCGTACCACCTTTGAAAATTAAAACCGTTTGTAAAACATTACCTTTAAGGTGTAGTTATTAGCAATACGGATGAATGGACGCAAAATTTTAAAAACAAATATTCAAAAACAAGTAGTAATTAACAAAACAAAAGACATTAAATGTAAGTAAACAAATGACTTGGATCGATAACGTTTAACTACTTGCCTAGCCTAGTCATTTTAATTTAGTCAGAGATGTATCCGAAAAACAGTTTTAACTTACTTGATATTTTCTGCACAATAAAAATAGCCATGTATCTTCACTACAGTCGGTCAAAGTAGTTAAATCTTGTTTAAATGTTATTTTATTAGTTAAGTCGTATTTTTTTGATTCTATTACTTCGATGGTTGGAAAATTAAAAACATCCGTTCTTTTACAATCCTCGGCTGGTGCTTCTGGTTCTTTGGTGGTATGACCATAATAATTTGAAATTTTATTAATATCTGATGAATCTGATGTAAAAGATTGTGTATGGGTGAGTTTTTTAGGAATTTTCGGTGTTTCAGCAACTTTTATTATATCGGCAATTTTTTTTGTATCAGTGCTTTGTTGTGTATCGGCAATCTTTTGTGAATCAGTAATTTGTTTTGTATCAGTAACTGCTTTTTGTACTTCTGTTGGAATTTTTTTAATTGTTTTTATTAACTGTTTTGTACTTTCAAAATCAGAAAAAAGAATATTTCTAAAATACATATCCCACGTCTAAAAATAATTTAGCAAACTATTTATTCAAACTTAATAAGGATACCAAGATTAATTCAAATTGGCCACAATAATAAAGTTCAAAATTGATTTTCCAGTATAACTTATTATATTATTCCCTGATGTTTCCCACATTGATGTTTAACGTCATTCAAAGGTAGAATTTTTGGCCACCTTTTAAATTAAACGCATACTGACCTCGTGAACATTTTTTGGATCTGCTGTCCATAATTTATGCATATTTTGGATATAGTCATTATCAGGTATCTGTTATTAAGCAAAAATATTTAAATTTTAAATCTCCATAATACAAAAGCCTATCCATGTAAGAGAAAAATAGATAAAAATAATAAATTTTTAACAAATTTTTGCAAAATATTTCTATATACCCTGAACGATCTCACATTATATTAAAAATAAAATGTGGAAAAATTCGATTAAAAAATATTTAAGCTAATTAGATTATTATTTTTCTTCTTACATGAGCCCTTGTACTCAAATGATAGAATTTTTAACCTTACTAGAAAATTTCCTGTACAAAAACAAATTATTCGAAAAATTTCTATAAATTATTTTTAACATTTTCAATTAAACATCCTGTTTTCTCTTTTTATAAAATAACCCGAAATTATAATTATATTTGCTAAAAAAATACAAATTAAAATATTAATAAATAAACATTGATTTATTAATTAATGACTTTTAAATCTGTATAGAATCCCAGATAATCGGTTGCCAAAGTAATGAGTAATAATTGGTCTTAATTGGTCCAGACTCCAGTGTCATCAAACAATTAAAAGCCTGGAAATATTTGAAATAGAAATTCTTCCACTATACTCAGGGAAATAAAAATTTCTCCGAAATAAGTAGAGTTCAAAAAGACTGCAGATAAAAAACGTTTATAAATTATAAATTTATTTGCGGCATAATAAACTAATAGACCAAAAACGGCATAACGAAGCCACATACGAAGTTTAGGCCTGTAATTTATCACCCAAAAGGCGCTGTACCATGGACTGACTATATATAATAAATTTGGGAAAATTTTTAATAACACTAATTCTTCGTAAACAGTGGTAAGTGTTAACCTATTCTGAAATATATTTTCAAAACATTTAAAATTTCAAAACATTCTATAATTTTGAAATTTTGCAAAGAAAAAAAGGGGCCGAAAAAAGAAATACCTTCCAGGCAATGACAATTTTGTGTAAAATAACTTATATTTTGTATGGGTTGTTGTCTGAAAATAATTATCATTGAAATGCCAAAAGGTCGGTTTTGTGTAATAATAACAAATTATGAAATAATTTTCGTAATAAATTCTTTTTTATTCAGTAAAATTGCAACAAATGTATTGTTCTGAGTTGATAAGGCACTAAATTAAAATAATTAAGTTTTTAAATGAGCAGATCAAATATAAATAAGTACCCAAAACTTTGGTATAAATTGATTTATATAAATCACAATTTAACAACAAAAATCAGTCAATAAAATTTAAAATATTAAATAACAAACAACAAACTCATAAAGATATAATAGAGCCGACAAAATATACGAATTTCAAGGGCACGAAAAAATCGAATAAGTAAAAATATAATAAATAATATTCCGGGCCGGAAATTATGCCGGCATAAGATATATATCAAATGCACAACCATAATTCACAACCATGAAGCCTTGTTTTTAAATAATTTTTGAATATTTGGACAATATTGTTCAGTTTGAAAGTTGGCTTCTTTAAATGCAGTGTACTATAACTAGTAAATGGCCATCTATCAGGTCCGACCGCGGGGAGTGGAGGTTTCGGGTCATCTCCCGCCCGACTATTGTCGGGCAGAATAAAAATTCACTTGAAGCACTCGATATTTGCAAGGAAATGCAAATGCTTCGCGTTCTGGCAGTTTTGTCTGTGTCAATAGCAACGAATGAACGCTCTTTTTTCATTTTTGCGTAGTTTCTTTTCATAAAGTTTTGAAAAATATTTTTTCTGTACCTTGCAGGAGAAAAAATAGTGACTGAATATCGAATTTTGACATAATAAAATGTTCTCTTACTCGAAAAAAGTTTTTCTGTTTTAATTACTTTAAAACCTAACATGATGAACAAAATTTTGACCCCCCTTCCCTCTTGGATGATTCCTGCGTACGGGCCTGTTATCTATATATCTTTTCTTCCGGCTCTTGGCTCGACCCCGGCGGTTATTTTAATAAAAAATGAGAACGTAGCAAAGACAGTATTTCATATATTATTTTTCGTAATTCCAGCGTTTATTAAGTCAGAGTTTATGCTTTACAACCTCTATTTCTT
This sequence comes from Chrysoperla carnea, assembly GCF_905475395.1. Taxonomy (NCBI): domain Eukaryota; kingdom Metazoa; phylum Arthropoda; class Insecta; order Neuroptera; family Chrysopidae; genus Chrysoperla; species Chrysoperla carnea. Next base: position 111,645,437 of record NC_058337.1, on the reverse strand, counting down.
ATATCTTTATGTAGACATAATTCAAAAAAATCTTTGAACAAATCTTGGAAGCGATAATTTATCGATTCTGCATATCATTAACCTTAAAATGCACAAATTCATTTCAACTTCGAGGAAGTAAATTGGCCAAAAAATAATTTACACAGTATTGCGATCATTTAAATCTTTGGCATCTCCATGAACAAACAGATCAAAATCTGATCCCGATAATGATTTATTGATTAAATGATCCCATTGTTCGGGAGTTGTGGGGATTTCGATTCTTCGATCTTCTTGTTTGCCAATTTCATCCTTTTTATATTCTCCTAAAGTAAAAAATAAAAAATTTAATTGATATTTATTTAAAGTATTTCAGTGTATATTTATTTATTAGTGAAAGATTTAGTACCTTCAAATAACAGTGTGCTAAGAAAAAAGTTAGAAATGTTAGTAAATTAGTTTCACGAATATGAAAATTTGAAAAATGCTAGAATTTACACTGCCCATTTACGGAATTCTAGGTTTTTCCAATATAGTGTTTATTTATTTAATACCTGATTGAGCTCTTAATGTTTCTTGTTTGATAATAATTTCATTTGTAATAAATGTTTCTCTTCGTATTCTCTCCTTCAATTCTGTAGACATATCTGGAATACCCCATCTTACAACAATCATTACAACAGCTACGACATTCTGTAAATTAAATATCAAATCGTTAAGAGTATAAATTTTAGCACTTTTAGAAACTCCCAGTTTCATTGCGCCGTTATTTTATATGTATTATACTATAAGGAATAGTATTTCTCGGACCGTCTTTATACGATGGGTCAAGTTCCGGGGATCTATCTGGTCGGGGGGTTTATAAACTAAAAGAGGAATTTATTCCTCTTGGTCAATAGCGACGGTTTTTTAATCAGAAATCTTTGCATTGCTGATAGGTGCCCAGATCGCTAAGCTCATTTTGATTACTGGGAATTTGTGCAAGGAATACGCCTGCCAAATTTTGTATAACCACAGCTAAACAATTCGAGTGTGCTCGCCTGAAACTCACTAAAGCACAGTTGAGAAAGATGGTGGAACTCTTGATAGGACACTGTTAATTTAACTACCACCTTCATAGCATGAGGATCTCTCATGCTCCCACTTTGTAGAGCCTGTATGGAGGACGATGGAACCTTCATAAATGTTATCTTACCTACAGAAACCTGCAGGGCGTCAGGTTTAAAATATTTGACTCCGAAACCGTGAAACGGTCAATTGTGTAGGCTTTGTGCTTAGCGTCTGGCCTCGACAGAATCTTATAGCTTCGTCTGCTTAAAAAGGGGTTACAGGTTGTTCTCAAGGAGGGCACAGAGAATCCCTTTGTCTATGTGCTAGGGATCCACTAGCGGTACCCCTCTTATGAATAATTATTATTACTAAGGAATACTATTTCTAATTCTTACCTCAAATATCACAACAAAACCCAATTTAGCAGCTAAAATAATCCACGCTATAATAGTTTTATCATATCTGTTGGGAGACCATGGAGGTTCTCGATAATCAGGATACCTATCAATGAAAAAATAAAGAACCTAATAGTATACTATGTCAATACAGATAAAAGATAAATGAATTTACCTGCAAATAGTTAGGTTACCAAACTGTGTATTTCGAGGTGCAGAACCAACTTGAAAATCACTTGTATTAAAATACGATAATGAACTGTTTAAGTAACCATTTAATGAGCCATCTGGGCTCTCAACAAATCTGTACACTAGACGTGGGATAAAGTCTGATGTAAAAGCAATAATGAAACCCTGCAATATTTAAGAGTGAATCAAGAGCTTGAATAAAATACAAAGATTATTGTCATTAATTACATTAGTAATGACGGATAATTTCCCAATCGAATCAAGTATTCGATACCAAACACCAATATCTCGAACACGTTGCGTCACTGGTCGACGATAAAAGGTTAATAATTTTTTTGCATCTAAACGCATTTCCAAAATATTATTTAACAGAGCAAAAAATGGGGCTAATGGAAATGCTGCCACAAAAATTGTCACAAATCCATACTGTAAAACTAAAATGTCCTATTCAGTGTAAATGATTTAGAATACTTTGCATTTTCTAATATTATAATCATACCCATTTCTAAATATTCGGGAAATAAACCACGTGCACCCCAATCAAGTAATTTGAAATCTTTATACCACTGTACGGGATTTTTTAGTGATAATTGTTCTCGATGTATTCCAGTTTTCGTTTTAAGTGTATAAAACCATTTATAAAATATTGGTAAAATCATTTCGAGTATTGTATTCATTGCTTGTTTTCCAATCATTATAATTGCTAGTTGAATACACAATTCTAATAAACATCCTCCGGGTCCACACTAAAATTTATAAATTAAACTCATAATTTTAAACCATGGCATAAACCAGCGATCATCAAACTTTTTGAAAATTAAATCGAACTAAAATTCTGACTTATGGAAAATCCATAAACCCGATCAAGAGAGAGAGGGGGCTAGCTTAAAAGCTACGATGAGCTATGTCAAGGGAGGGTGGCAAAGAAATTAAGCTACATAATGTTCTTGATATATTGTTTTTGGCACAATGAAAATTTGATTTGCGGTGTATGGATATTTAATTTTCAACAATGGGTCCTTACAATGCCATACTGCCAGTGTTCCAGAAAATACAAAATGTCTTTGACTTGATAATAAAAAAAACTACGTTCCACTCGAGGGGGAATCATAGTAAAGGTTACATGGAAGGGGGGGGATACTAAAGAGGCAGGAATTGAGTCATGTAATTTATCCACGCTCACTTATTGGCAAATTGAAATTTATAATTTTAGTCTTTTGTACGCATATTTAGAGGCCTTATCTCAATTATAGCATTTTGAAACAAATCATAGATCCGTTAGTCAAGAAAGCGAGCCAGAGAAAAATGAATTAATTACAAGTACAATGAAAGACAGAAATAAACAGTCGACGTTTATGATTAAATAGGTTGGCAAATGTCTTATCTTAAAACTGGCCGGAAATGTAACAGATCAACGAAAATTGAAATCATTACACGATCATTATTTACAAAAATATTGACAATATTTTTTATCGTATACATTGCTATGCTGATACAATGTTGAAAATACTGAAAGGCACCCGGATTGTTTTATAAAACCCATTAGTGTATTATATGTAGCCACACTCCAAAATTATAGAGATATTGACAGTATTACTGATCACGTAAGAGCTCATCATGCATTTAATAAGCTTGTGCTTGTTCGTTTACCTACCTCTTCTTGCCTATATCCAAATAAACGAATATAATTTCCAGGATATCCAACATACTTCCCTTTTATAAATGCAATATAAAATATCGAAGCATAGTAATTAACAAATTGCAATAAATATATTTTTAACGTTAATGAATCATCAAATTCAGTTTGTGTGCGTAAAAGTTCCACTTCTGTTAAATATTGAGCAACGTACGTATAAATCTGAAAAGAAATACGCTTTCAGCAAACAGTAAAAAGACAGAAAAATACCTAATTTTTAAATAAAATATTTTTACCCAATTAAAAACCATAATACAGCATAAATTAATGCTTGCAGCAGTAGCCGTTGTAAATAAAATCGCATTACTTGTAATCACAGAATCTTTGCCGCCATACCAACTCAATGCCGTTAAAACAGACATCCTATATAAAACAACAGCAATCACAGCCGCAACAGCTAATGCTACCAATAAAAGTACAACGGAAAAACTTAAAATTGTAGCAGGTACTTTAACACGCCAAAATGGTACCAATGGTTCCATTGTATTGGTTATGATATTTATACGACGACGTTTTACATGTGCTAATCGTGCTAAATATTGTGGACGAGGATGCTCTTCTTTTACATCAAAACCCGTTAAATCCCAACGATGTGTTATTTCCGCTGAATAACGTTTCCATAATTCCAAAAAACATGTTGCTATAAAAAGTTTATGAGTTATTATAAAATATTTTAAAACTAACTTCACGCGAAAAAATTTAACTAAGGCTTACCCCAAAATGACATAAAAATTGCAAAAAATACTGTTGTTGGATTATCAAACAAATACGTAATTTTTGAATGCAGGCAGGTAGCTTTAATATCGAAATAATCACACCAATGATCGCATATTGGACACATCTTAATATTTAAATCTTCTTTACAAATATCTTGGCTGTATTAAAAATGAAAATATAATTTAATTTACATCCTTACGAAAATTTTAAAATGAATTTACAATTTGAAGGATATTCTCTGTTTATATGTTGGACAAAATTAATGATAGCAAAACGTGCTGTTATGTGTTTTGAACTCGGTCACCAGCAGTTTTATTAATACCCTTGCGCATTGGAAAATAGATATTTATTGTATCAACTTAAAGTGGGTATACATATTATAGAAGTTAAGTCTAATTTTAACGCTGTTCGCGTAGTCGTCAAGATGTCGTTTACTGTTCAAAACCTTTCAAATTTCTAGAGTTTTATGATCCTCACTAAACCAAAATAAAACTTCAACTCTGAAAAGAAGTCTGATGATAACCTTATACAGAATTTAAAATATTTACCAAAGTCTATTCGAATCAAGTGTCAACCATGAATAAATAAAACAAGCCACCCCTACAATGGATGCAGGTAACAGCATGTGTGTATAAAATCCCAACCATGCAAAATACAATGCAATTTTTACTCCGAAATATTCTTTTATGTAATCTAATGGTTGATAACGATACCATTTTCTCAGTGCTGCCCATTCATGATACAACAAGTGACGCATTGAACCTGCTGTTCGTAAATCACCCTAAAAATTAATAAATAATAGTGAAAATAATTGTTAAATATTTTAAACGGTTAATTTTCTTACATCGTGTAATGGATATGCTGCACTATACGTATAATCATTAATCAATCGTTCAATTCCAAATGCAAAATCATCATTTTCGTTATCACTAAATCGTTTACGATCCAAAATAAATTGTGCTATACGTGAATGTATGGCTGGTGTAAAGAAACATGGCGAATCTAAATCAAATCTAAAAATTAGAAGTATTAATAACAATTTTAATGATTACTAAGAGAAATTTTTCTCTTACAAGTATTCACGATCACGACTATAAACGGCTGTGAAACGATGACTTCGTTCTGGAAACACTCTTTTATCAACGTAAATTTTTGACCAGAATGCGTCCCAGTATGAATTCATTTCATCAAAGAATGTATTTGTTTTATTATGCATTTTTTCTAAACCGGGTATCTAAAAGACAATATACGACTTTGTTGTAAAGTGATGTTTTAATTCAGAAAATTTCCTTATTAGTACAAAAATTTACAAGAAAGTTTATAGGTTCTCGCAAAATGGCAAAGTGATAAAATAGGATCTTCCTCTATTTTCCAAAGTGTGTTTGTTTAATTCACTCCATAAATTTTCAACATCTTATTTAAAAATGGAAATATATAGTTGACTTTGAAATCTAAATTAGCACGTAAAATATATCAGTCTTGAAAACTTTGCCCAATTATTATTTAAACCAATAGTAACGTATTTTACTAGACTACATTCCAATAAAGCCTTTTCTATAACCATAGATATAAAACCATATATGTCTATGTCTATAACTGAAGTTGTAAGTCATTTGTCGACTAGAGGACGCATGTGCAATAGTAGACATTATAAACATTTAAAAAGCCGTCAAATAAATTTTGATCAAAAAGGGCCTATATTGCTCATGCGTTAAAAACTTCCTATGCCGGGCTATAAGCGTCCGTGGCTGAATTTACGACGCCTAACTGGGCGGGGTCTAATCATCGGTCGTTCCCTTAATCATCTAAGTGATTGAAAACAATTGAAATTGTTTTCAATCACTTTCAATTGTTTAAAAACAAAAGACAAAAAATTGAAAATAAAAGACAGCATGATGCGCAGTACAAAGTACGCAACGATCGAGGGCTAGATCTCGCCCAGACAGGCGCCTTTTTTCCTCTCCACTCAAGTTTCACGTCCTTACGTTCCATTTTTTTTAAATTTTAATTATCTATAACAATCTCGTAAAAAATGTCGAAAATCACTCAGGACACTGATGAAAGTTTTTTTTAATTCAATATAAGTTGGGCTATCTTTTGCGGAACTTTTACCACTTTCCAGGTTACGAAATTGTACACAAATCACTATACATTAGACAACATTTCAAAAGATATCTGTACATTGTGGTTGCAATTGATTAAGCTAGAGTAAAGCTTAGAATAAGAATAGAGTAGAGCTAACTAGAGCTTAGAATAGAGTAGAGCTAGCTAGAGAATACAGAGTAAAAATTAGGTTCAACGTACACAAAACGTACATAAACAAAATTTCGTAGATTAACTCTAACAGGACTCTAAACTGCTCTTCGTAGAAAACTTTAGCAGGAGAACACACTGTAGTAAATTTTGCTCCATAGTGTACAGATACCTCAAGATTATGCATTTAAACGTTTACACAACATATAAAAGTTAATTTGGGAACTAATTTAATAAACTATTGGATAAACATAAACTCACCATTTAATTATGTCATGCTTCTGAGTAAAAAGGATTCAAATATTAGCTAAGCGTAAGTTAATTATATCACACATGCATGGTTATTAAAAGCCTATAATGGAGTTTATTATAATATTAGTTAATTTTTTTTATTTATAAAAGTCTAGTGTGACAATACCTTTTGCGAAATAAATTGCGTTGCGTGTAGTAATTTATTAAGCTTACCACCTTTTTCAAATGAACATAGTTCCTAGAAATAAAATTAACAATCATGCCATTATTTTATATGAATACCTAAATGAATATTGAGGTTCCTAAATGAAGTCTAAAAATTTTGAAACTTTATGTTTTTATATAAGCCAATTCATGCAGCTGTGGTGCCATCAAATTAAAAAAATGTATACAACGTCTTAAGCGGATAAAACTACCACTGAAACTGAATCTATGAACTACAATTCTTACTAAACCTTTTACACACTCGCCTTTTAAGTGACCAAGTGACTTTTAAATGCATTTAAGCCTTAGTTGTCCACAACAGAAAAAACAGATGTAGTTTTTCTTGTTTATCATTAAATAGGCCAACCTCTTTAATGCGTTTTAGTTTGTAATTTGTTAAGCCACAGAGTATTTCAGCAATTCCGAGGACGATTTAAAAGAGAATAAGAGTTATATTTGTGATTTTGTATTGTTTGACTTAATCGTATTTTGATTAATTTTTGTTTGGAAATGTTACGCAATATTTTATTCAATCCAAGGGCTCTTTTCTTCTTTTATAGCTTCTAAACATAAAATACATAAATATGTTTTCCTTATAACGACTGCAGTATTCATAATCATATTTCCTATCAATTTCGTTAAATTTAATATCAGAAATAAGAAAAAATTTGGCCACAGTGATGAATTGCCATTTCTTTCGAAACTGAAGAAGTAGATAACCTTTCCCACGAAAATTTAGAAATACCATCATATTCAAACACAATGCATTTATATTGTTGTAGCAATGCTGGAAACATACTCAAAGCATTTATGTCTATACCGAGGCTCCAAGAACGTGATTGAATATTCGGTATTCCATAGAATCACTATTCTAATCACTGTTTATCCTGCATATCGGCAGTAATAAATTCTTTGATTGTGTATAAAGTTGCTTGAAGTAGGCGCCGTGTGCTAACGGGTTTAGATAGGTACATCAAAGTAAAAAGAGAAATATGACAAATCTGCTACAACATCGATAAAAAAATTAATGAAAAATTTCCATGTAAATACCTCTTTCATAGGCATACGTAATTTTAGAATTTCACTATAACGTCGTAAAACTTCATGAGGTACATGAATTTTAATAAAATTTAAACCAGTTTCATTTACTGGTTCATATTCTAATTCTAATCCCTCTGCCATTAAATTTTTTTCAAAAACTGCACGCCTTTCTGTTGCTATTTCTGTAATTGCTACGTCAATAAAACTATCCCATACTAAAATAAAATCCACAGATCTTTTGCCATCTTCAAAATATAATGACGGCATCGGACAGCTTACTAATTTAATTGAATTAGGATACAATTTACATGGACAGTCAGTTGGGTTTTTAGCCGAATTTGGTGTGGAACTCTTTGGTGATAGATGATTTTCATCATCAAGTTTAATTTCAGATAAGGGTATACTTTGGTCTTCATTTTCGCTGAAACAATTGAAAAATTTCACTTTTAAAAGGCAAAATATTTTTTTTTTTTTATTTTTCAAAAAATTTGCTTTCTACAAGCACACTCATCACGATTGTAAAATTTTAATAATCTGGTATATAGCGATGCTTAATCCACTGACAATTAATACATTATTAATACAACAAATAGAAAAAGCTTAAATTTATTATTAATATAATAATAAATAAAAAAAGCATAATTGTTGAACAGACTTCCGACATACATCGGTAACAATCATCCCGATTGAACCAGCTTTCAATTTTGAATCAAGAAATCGACGTATCCGGGAGTTATGACGCCACAAACAGGCATACTCATATTAGAATTTCGAATTATGCTCGCTCTTTTTGTCGGGGTTAAATATACTACTGTACAGAAAAGTAAAAAAAATACATTTGACAACTAGACAAACATTTTGTAAGAAATTGTCTGAAATATCGAGCCGAGAAACCCCTCTTCGTATGGGATTTTGGACAGTGTCTTTGAAACTATTTATTCAATCGTCAAATGAATAAAATGTTTATTATTTTTGAGCCAAAATTATCGTTTATAGAGAGTATAGTCGTAATTAGAAAATAAGTCTTCTCGAGTTTTTTCACAAACAACTTTTTGTTTCGAAATTTGATAAAACTTGGTATATATATAGTAATTTTGACAAAAAAATACAAATATGGATTGTATTAGACGATTTTTTTACATTTTGTACTTATTTATTTTCGGCGGTTTCTCGAGTACTAATAATCTAATTGCTAAATAGCTTGGATTTTTGTGTTTTTTTTTTTGTTATTTTACATTCTAAAAACAGAAACAAAAAAAATTTTGAATTTCTTAGTATCAAACCGTACCTACTAACAAAAGTCCAAAAATCAAGTATCGGTAAAATCGAAAAAATCATATAAAGTTTGTGATTTGGATCAGAATTAATAGCTGCGTCTAGCTGAACTGAGTGGTCGGAGGGCTAATTTAGTACTCTACCGCCATCCTCTGTATCTTAAAGTAAAAAATTAATTATCGGCATATAGAGTAATAGCTTTTGAAATTTACCTTGTTGAATAGTTTTTTAAAGTTCATTAGTTTTTTAGTCGGTCTATTTATAGGAGGATAATTTGAAACGTAGAACGAAATTCCTAGAAAATAGGGTTTATTTCAAAAGTCCATTTTTCAATTTTATACATACTCTCACATTATTACTTAAAACTCAAACCTTACTTTCTGAAACTTTTAAAAGTTGTGGGAAACCGGTTTTATTAAATTATTCCTACAGTCCGCAAATATTTTATACGCTATGTCTTAGTAAGTATACAAAGCTTATGCGTGATGCAAAATTATTTTTATGCAAGTCAGAATCGTATTTGGGCAGTTTTTCTTTCCATAAAATAGAATTAACAGATTTTATTCATAGAAGCCGTAAACAAAATAGAAAAACAAATGGTGCATGTTTTAAATGTTTTATGTGCAATTGTTTTTTGTGAAAAGTAAAATGTTTAAAACCCATTTCATAGTTAGTGTTAAAATGAGTTAAATAAACTCACCTTTCAGAATGAATAGCTATATCCATTGTTTCGAGATCTTTAGCACTTTGGTATAAACTTAATACTGACATTGCAGCTAAATCATTTCTAACCGTCTTCTCATTTAAAACATGCTCATAGGAACTTAAAGGTTTGTAAACAACTGTAAATTCTCGTTGATTTTCATTTTTATTTGGTGAATAGTTCGCCTCTTCTTCAGTATTTATGGAACAATCTTCTACGTTATTTGCCATCTTTTATATTTTACAAAAAAGGGCATTTATTGTTGATCCGATTTCACATTGTTAACAAGTAGTAAACACTATTTATAAATTATTATCTATTTAAAATTAGATGTATGACCTGTATGTATGAAAGAGACAATTTTATATTCATATCTTATTTTTAGACTTTGTTATGATATTTTATTCTCAGAAAAAAATGAAATAATTTCATTTTTCTTGGGGTATTGTCACCTTGACTTATGAGGTGCTTTCGTTTACTTGACCAACCATAAATTATATAATTGTATCTGTCTTTATTTTCTTGTTTGTATAGATAAAGATATGAATATTTCCCGGTGAATAACGAAGGACGAATAAACATAAACACGCACATTTGTTTGTGTTTGCTAAAGCTAATATTATTTATACAGGGTGTAAAAACAACCGTACTCTCAAAATAATGTGAAAAATAATTTTAGAAAAAAAAAGTTAATACAAAATTTATTGGATTAAATAAATTAACCTTAAAACTGATATTGTCTATCAGAGTCTAGAAACTAAATTCTTTTTAGAAAAATTATATCAATTAAGTGGAAGTCATTCATATATTTTGATAGTAGAACGATTTACTTATTTATTTATATTTTAGGAATTATTAAAATTGCAAATTTAAGGGCTTCATAATGAATAACAAAAATATTTTCTTGGGTATTTCGAAATATTTTTTCGAAAATTTACTTGATTTAAACGAATATCAAAATAATGAATAAGAGAATAAGAGATGCCTTTTAAATGACCTTAAAAGTCAAGGACGCGATTTAGTTTAATTCATTTAACTCTACAACTTTTGTATATAACTTTTTTCTTTTGTCATTTTTTTGGAGTTATTCCGAGACACCTTTTTTCACATTCGGTATATACGTATATGTATAATTGGTATAATCATATTTTTAAATTCTTTCGGAACTTTTTATATAAAAATATGATTTGTTGAAGAGGTGATGACATACATGATATGTTCATATTTTTAGAAAAATAAACACATTATTTGTCAATAATTTGCTTGCTTCATCTAATCTTTTTATTAAAATATTTAATGTAATGTATGAGGTATATTCAATTTTGTTCGTAATATACTTAGAAAAAAAGTTGATACACAGATATTGCAAGGGTACTCAAATAATTAAGTCTGATAGTTGCTATTTTCACTTTATTGTTTTTCATTAGTAGAGTGGAATTATTTTTGTCTTTTGTGCACAATAGAATGAAATATTGACTGTGCCCTGCAGAATTGAGCGTTCACTTAGCACCGGCACTCCAACTATTAAGAATAAATTTTTTCTTTCATATAGATGGAATACCAAAGAAATATTAACCGAACAAAACTGAGCAATAATTCCAGCTAAAGATAGTCAATGCAAAGCACGATAGCCATACAATTTCCATTTCGCCAATTGGTGTTGTGATGTTGCGATTGCGAGTAGTACTAGTACTCCCAAGCCGATAGCATTGGCTGTGGCTAGCGTATGAGCTCTAAGTAGGCTCTCATTTAGCACCAGTACTCTATCTTAGAAAAAAAGATTATCGATATAGAGTACAGGTACTAACTGAGCACTATTGAGTGCTCAATTCGCTAGTCAAAGCACAGCCTCTCTTAGACACAATTTACTTACTTATTTTAAATAACATAATTTAAAATTTAAAAATAGGTACATTTTAAGAAAATAATTGTTTCTAAAACTACTTGTACTTAATTTTAAATTATTCGTTCTTGTTATTCTATAAATCTTCTCTATGTATACAATATTTTTCATGTTTTGTACGCATCGCAATCTGATAAAGTAGGTCTATCTGATGACATTGTACGAATGTGAATGCGCCTTAATTTGGATTTACGTCGACATGGTTTTTATAAAACTGTCAAATTTTCAATGATTTGCCGCCAATTAATTGCAGTTGATTACAATTTTGAATGAATTCTTGAAGAGAATTAACTTTGTTTTGTGTTTTAAAAGAAGCCATTATTTTAAATCGTTATTATAAAATCTGTTATAAATATTTATTATATAAACATATTAAATTTTATTTTGTAATTATGTCCAAGGTAAATTTTCCATACTGTCAGGATAAATTGAAAACTTAGGATTAATTCAAAAAATATTGTTTATACAGATCGTAAAAATTTCAAACTTTTATATGATAAAACTTATGTTAATATGTTCAATTTATTTTTAGGATATTCGATCATTTTTTAATGCAGTTAATAAAAAAACATCACAACCAATTTCAGCATCTAATACAAAGAAACGGCCGGCAGTTATTTGTGATTCCAGTGATGAAGAAGTTCCTGCAACGCCAGTTGAAAAATCTAAAACAACAAAAAAAAGAAAAATTGCTAATGGAACTGAAATTGATAAGTCTCCGAAGGTTAAAAATGGAGGGTCAGCAAAAAAGGATAAGAAATCTTCACCAACTAAATTAAAGCCAATTAGTGCACTAGGTAATAATTTTATTTGACTTTTTCTAAGTTCTGTTCTCAATATGGATTTTCTCTACCAGGTAGTATTGTATAGCTCAAAATAATACGATTTAGTTAAACTTACTTTAGAACCAAGTTGCTTCGTGTAATAATAATATTGTAAAAAAAAATTTGTTGAAAATTAAATCGATCAAATTTTGTATTTTTGTAGAGATGTTTAAATCCTCACCTAAAAATTCAAAGAAAGAGAAAAAACCCGAAAAGCAAGAAACAGTAGAAGATATGTTTATGAAAGAAGAAGATGTATTTTCTGATGAAGATTTCAAAGCAACTTTATTACAAGTAGATGAAGTAGTTGGAAAAAAAGAAAAAAATAATGAGAAATCTTCAAATTCAAAGAATAATAACCATAGCTCTGAAAATGAGAAAATTAAATCATCGAAAGTTAAATTGGAAAATGATTCTGAAGATGATAAAATCAAATCACCTAAAGTGAAATCCAAAAATGACTCTCAAGATAGTAAAATAAAGTCACCCAAGAAGGATTCTGAAGATGATAAAATAAAATCGCCAAAACCGAAGATTAAAACTGAAAAGGAGTCTAAAAAATTGAATGGGAGTAAACTGGATAGTCTAGGAGCGTCATCAGATGATCAAAAATATTCGTCTAATAATGACGATTCACTTTGTGATACAAGCCAAGGTAAATATTTTTTTAATTTAACACTTTATGGAGGTTTAAAATTTATGTTTGTCGTTACAGATATAATTGAAAAAACCCCAAAAGCACGAAAACGTAAAGCGGATTTAGATGAAACTATTACTGACGAAGATCGTTTTGAAAGACGACGTCAATCATCTGTTATGTATCAAAAATATTTAAAACGAGCTGGTCCATCAAATCCTGGTTCGAAAGAAGTGCCTCAAGTATGAAAATTTTAATGATTTAATGTTGAATCATTTTATTATTCTGTTTTCAATTTTCTAGGGTACACCAGATTGCTTAAAACCTTTGGTTTTCCTTCTCACTGGTGTATATGAGTCATTAGAACGAGATGAAGCTGCAAGTATTATCACTGATTTAGGCGGACGAGTTGTCAAAGCAATATCAGGTATGTGTATGCATATAAATAGACAGGAAAAACTAAGAAGTACTAAAATATCTTGAAAATTTCTAAATATCTAGGAATAAGAAATTGGAAATTATTAGGGAATTGTTAAAAGCTCATATACGTTGAAATTATAATAATTTTAAAAATTATCTGTTTTAAATCGTAGGTAAAGTAACTCATCTAGTGGTTGGAGAAGATGCAGGTCCCGCTAAATTGGATAAAGCTAAAAGTATGGGTATAAAAATAATCTCCGAGGATGGCTTATTAGATCTCATTCGAGAGAGATCATCCGATTCAAAGAAATCAGGTTCAGATTCTAAAGAAACAAAGGACATCAAATCAAAAAAAATTAAAACTTCTGAGGAAAAATCTAAAGACACTAAGTCGGAAGAATCAAACAAAAAAACACCAAAAAAACACAAAGAAGCAGAAAATAAAAAATCAGAAGTGTCCGCCAGCCCACCTAAGAAGAAAATGATTGAACTTCCAAAAGAAAAATCAACAAAAACATCGCCTACGAAATCAAAAGAAAGTGAAGAAGTTAGCGAATTCTTTAAGAAGGATAAGCCGAAAATAAAACTAGAGAATGTAGACAAATCCGAATCTCGAGAAACTGAAAAGCATGTACCTAAATCAGAATCAATAATATCGGATAATGTTTCATGGGTCGATAAATATAAACCAAAAACACTTAAACAAATTATTGGACAACAAGGAGAAAATAGCAATGTAAAGAAATTAATTAAATGGATGGAAAATTGGTACAAAAATCGTAATCCAAAATTAAAATTAACAAAACCAAGTCCATGGGCGAAAAATGATGATGGAGCGTACTTTAAAGCGGCATTATTAAGTGGACCTCCAGGTGTTGGTAAAACTACAACTGCGAGTTTAGTATCTACCGAGTTAGGCTTCGATGTTGTTGAAATGAATGCTTCATGCACAAGAAGTAAAAGTTTATTGCGGGAAGATGTCAGTAATTTATTAAGTAATCAATCTTTGGCGGGATATTTTAATGGTAAGTTTTGTGCTAGAAAATATAGCCCAAAAATAAAAACAACAACTAATAAATTTGTTATTTTTTAAATTAGGTAGTGAAAAAGGCATGACTAGAAAGCATGTATTATTAATGGATGAAGTGGACGGTATGGCGGGAAACGAAGATAGAGGTGGTATGCAAGAATTAATACAATTAATAAAAAATTCATCAATCCCTATAATATGCATGTGCAACGACCGAAATCATCCAAAAATTCGATCACTTGTTAATTATTGTTTCGATTTGAAATTCTCAAAACCACGGGTTGAACAAATTCGGGTAATTTTTATAAAAAAAAATTATTTCTTGCATGAGTCTAGTTTACACGAGAAATTTATTTTTTAGGGAGCTATGATGTCGGTATGTTACAAAGAAAATATCAAGATAAAACCAGAAGTATTAGATCAAATTATTAGTGGAACACAAAATGATATTCGACAAACGTTAAATAATTTATCAATGTGGGTAGACGATAATATCAGTTTAGAAACAGCTAAAGATAAGGCGAATAATTCAAAGAAAGATATCAAATTGGTAAAAAAACTTATATTTAAACACTGTTTGCAAGGGTCAAGTAAAAATAAAAAGTTACCTATTTATCTATTATAAGTCGTGAAGTTGTAGAATTCTATCGAGGGCAGAGGCATGGAATACGTCTGTATTTCGATATCGTCTCTGAAGACAGGTGGGTTTGGAGTTTACAGACCCAACCATTTTGGAAGATTTCCGTTTAGAATCTCACTTACTGTCTAAGAGGAATAGGGAATATTCATATATTTTTTTTATATTTTTAATTCATTGTTTACACATATAACAAAGTAAAAAATGTAAATACTACTCAAAAATGCTGTATTGAAGGGTAAAAAAATGTTTAAAATACATTATAATTTTGAGATATTTAAACGCAATTTTTTGACGCTCTCTATTGATGACGTATAAGTACGCGACCTGTCAATTGGTGACAATTCAATGTATAATTTACACTTAAAAAAATGAATTTACACTCGTTATTATTAAGTTTTCTATTAAAAAACCGTAGAATGGTATAATTTAATAAAATACCATATAAAATGTAAGTAATTAATTCCATACAGTATGTCAACAAATTTGACAAGCTCGTACTATGATAATAAGTAATTAAAAAGTAATTAATTACTAAAATAATGGTTTAGTTGAAATCTCCAGTCATTAAAGTTACGGAAGAAAAATATTTGAACCAAATTTAAATTTCATGAATATTCCCTATTGTTATTTTACTCTCGGTTTACAAATTTCCACAGATTGTATGTTTTAAAGTACACTTTATTGCCTTCTGTACCGTTATACTTGACCCCTGTAAATACCTTCTTTAAGTTTTTCTATATTTCTAAATTGGTTTAATATTTATTCTTTTTAGGGCCCTTGGGATGTTGTACGAAAAGTATTTTCTGAAGAAGAACAGAAGAAAACCAACATACATCAAAGAAGTAGTTTATTTTTTCACGATTACAGCATGGCACCTTTATTTGTTCAAGAAAATTATTTAAACGTTGTTCCACACTGTGATAAGTACGACAAAGTCACATAGATGTCCACTTTAAATCTAAATCGATGGTTTACTGTTTGCCGTTACAATCTTTTTGGAAAAGAAAGTGACAAGAAAATCGTAGCTAGCGATCTAGATTTAATTTAAATATCTGTAATTAGTCCATTTTCCTCTACAAATATATAAAAAAAATAATTTTATTTTATTTTAGAAAAGAATGGTTAGATCGTTTTACGGAAACTGCCGAATATTTAAGTTTAGGCGATTTAGCCGATTCACGTATACGTAAAAATGGAGCTTGGAGTCTTTTACCATTACAAGCGATGTATAGTAGTGTTGCTCCAGGACATTTATTATCTGGACATTTTGGTGGTCAAATAAATTTCCCTTCTTGGTTAGGTAAAACTTCAAAACGGAATAAATTTTTACGAATGTTGAGTGAATTACAAATTCATATGCGCTTGAGGTGAGTTTTTAATTAGGTTAAGTTAGAGTGGTTATGCTGGGGTGGGACAAACTTAAACCGGAGGGTCTGTTGTGACATCGAAAAAGAGTTGGTCCCTACCTGGCCATTACTCCGTGAACCATTTGGATCTGTTTAAGAACAGCAGGAGTTCTTTGACATCAAAGGACTTAAGGTCGAAGATGTCGTCAAAGAAAGGCTGGATCATATTTGTCAATACCAGATAAGACAATTCTTCTTCCTCCCCATAGTGACAGCTCTTGTAATAATGGAGATACACTGTGAGGCCCGGGCGTTCAGCGTGCCTGGCTAACTAAGATTGGTCTTTTTTAAAAATTTTTCATTCGGGGGCAGCTTGCAGTTCATAACGGAACTCCCATATGTCTGTTGATGCTTGTGTCCGACAGCCTTGCGCCATTTCTAGCAAGCTCGTCGACTTCACAATTCTCTGGAAGTTTTTAATTAAATTGGATTTTTTTCCCATTAAATAAATAAATCAGTTATAAATTGAACTCCATGTCAATTGAATATACAGAATTTATAAACAATTAACTATATTTGTTGTTTATTTTTAAATTTAGCACATCAGGAAGTTTACAAGCTGTTAATTTAGATTACTTACCGTACATTAAAAATTCTCTAATTAAACCATTGCAAGCCGGTAACGTGGATGAAGCTATTCAAATTATGCAAAATTATCATTTATTGCGGGAAGATTTGGAAAATATTGTGGAATTATCATTATGGCCAAAGCAAAAAGATCCATTAGCACTTATTAATGGCAAAGTAAGTTAAAGAACTTGTACTTAGGAGAAACGTATATACATTACAAAATTTTCTTATTTTAGGTAAAAGCAGCGTTTACAAGACAATACAACAAAGAATGTCAATTAGTATCTTCAGTAGTAACTAAAAAACGAGCGAATATCCCATTGGATCAAGAAAATGAGTATGATGAGGAAAATGAGGATCAAATTAATTCCGAAAATGAAAATGAGGATGATGACGACATTACAAAAGATAGTACAATTAAGGTAAGGATTTGTAAAAAAATAACAATGTCGAATTCATATTTTATTGTGTTAATTCTTGTGTAGGCCAAGAAAGTACTTAAACCAGAAAAGGGCGAAACTTCATCAAAAAAGAAAAAAACAGCTGAAACAACAGAAAAACCAAAAAAGTCTCGAGTTTCTAAGAAAAAATAATAGATCTTGTTATTATTTGTAATTGTAATTATTTTTTTGAACCTGTTAAAAATATACATATTTATACATAAGTATTATTATTATTTTTTTATCAATCAAATCTAAAGTGACTCAACTACCTATTCGGACCGCAACCCTTAAGCCAGAATTGATCACACATTGTCCGATTCATGGAGGTTATAAAAAAGGAGAACGATGGCGGAGAAAGGAGAACGATCATAATGTTTTGTTACACTCGTCATACGCTTTTCGGTATGGTCCAAGTGGAAATTTTGCCAGGTATAATTGCTAAAAACTTTGTGAAATCGATTATACGAGTTTATTGATACTGAGTACCTATACGCTTTTTAAAGTTTCTAAAATAGAATTTGCAAAGGAAAATGAAACATGAAAAATTTCTAATCGTAAGCTATCTCCATTTTTCTTATAAAATTTAGCCTTCCTAGCAAAAATGGAAGATTTTAAAAAATTAGGATTAAAAATTCTTTGTGTAGCATATTGAAAAATTTAAAATATAGCTTTTTATTTTCCCCACAAAACTTAAATCCTTTGATCAATATAATGCGCGAAATTGCAAAATCTTTCATAAAATCGGGTAAAGAATGGCTGTGATAATTTTTTACGTTTATAATGCGTCACTAACGAAATTACATTTTATAGTTTTAATTATTTATTTTAAATTGATAGCAGAATCCAACTTCCGCAATAAACTTTCAGTTTAATATATAAAATTATTGATTTTCATCCATTATTTAAATGAACTTTCAAGTATTTATGAATGAAAATTGAAAAGCAATTTCAATAATTCGTTATAGACAGTAAAACCTCTTTACCAAAAACAATTTTGTATGTTCCAGAACAATGTTTGTTCATTGCAAGCATATTGCAAGTCTAATAACCAATTTGTGTCTATACAGGATATACAGGTATATTGAATGGACTTTTTTTACAGGGTGTAACAAAAATAGTCATTTTTCAAGGATAAAAATCCCCACCCAGACTACATAATTATTGTCGAAAGTATTTTTTTCTTCAGATTTTTAAAGAGAGGGGACAAATTAATGATATCCCACGAAATAGGAACACAAAAATGCAATTTCATCTTCCTTCTGCATTATTGCAAGAATTAGGTAAATGGTTCTTAAAATCCGAACATCAAAATTTCTCTTTTAAGCCCTCATTTTTTCGATTATATTTCAAAATAACATTTTTTGACGCTATGAAAAAGTCTTGAGTAATATTTTTCGCAAAAATATGTGATATTTATTTAATAAACATTTTTATTAAGTAATGTCAAATATTTAAGTACACTGAAAAACGCCGGAGTAAAAAATTGTGTGACATAAATCATGTATTTCGTAAATAAATTAAGAACCCTAAACTCTGTGCCTAAAGGTACCCTAATTGCTCGTATGTTTATTGTTTATATACAATTTATAAATGCATTTTTTTTTCATCTTACACTCTGTATATAATTTTCCAGAAGAAAATGCATGCGCTTATACATTGATTTTCACTAGAAAACAGCTGAGCAAGCTTTGATAAGCGTTAAAAAACTAGACCACAGGGGGATGATTTTAACAAAGAAAAACATTTTTAACACATACAAAAAACGTTATGATTTGTTTTATAAAAACGTTTGGCTTTAAAAATTTTAAATAATATTTTTATAACGAAGATTTATACAAAAAAAATTTTTAATATGTGTTCGATAAAATATTAACATTAATAATTTTAAATTATTTAACATAAAAGTGTATAATTGTTATAAATAATAAAAAAAATATGTTTATTATGTACTTGAGCCATATTCTAAACGTGATGGATGCGTAAAAGTTATTAATTAAATTTGTTATAATTAGTGTGGAAATGTAAAAAAAAGTTTTTTTGTTTTTCCTTTTTTTATATAGACAGAAAATTTTAAAAATTAGTACAATAATTCTAATATTTATATTTTTATAAAAAAAAAAATTAAATAAAAATAAAACAAATAATATAATATTTTTATAAATTAATTTTTTTTGTTATCAAAAAAAAAAACGTATATAATTGTTAAATTAAAAAAATAGTTATTAAAAAATATTTTATACCCTTTCCTAAGATTATAAGTTTTTTGATAAAAATTTTATTATTGTTGCGAATATAAAATATTTTTTTAAATTAATTAATTAAAGTGTAATAATCCTACCTCAAGATTTTAATAGATTTATAATTCCCTTGTGCCAACAATAATAAAAAATATGTGCATCATTTTTTAACAAAAATTTGGTTTTTTTAAATTTGTGAATTAAAGTAAATTATGGATTATATTCGAGAATTTGATATTAAATTGGATAAAGAGTATTATTATGCTGGGGAAGCGTTAAATGGAACTGTTATACTTGATACTGTGGAAAATTTTAAATTACGATGTAAGTATTTATATCATTTTTTGGAAAAAACTGGATATATTTCAACAATTTGTTTATTATAATAATTGTTTATTCTTAAATAACCCAGGGCCAAATAAAAACATACAAATAAGAGACAAAAACAGCCGATCTGTTTACAAAATCCAAGTTAAGGTTTTTTACCTGAATTATCTTTATTTGGATGCAAAAATAATGAATTATGAAAAGTCCATTGCAAAATCATGTGCGCAAAAAAAAGCCATTCAAGGTCAAAAGTCGCGAAAATAGGTTTCTTTCAAATATCTCGTAAACTATTAAGTTTATGGGCATTTTAATTATTATAAAATTTGTTCGTTAGTTAATTTTTATTTAAAAAAATTTAAAATAAAATATATTTTAAATTAACTCACAAATATATTTTATAATAGCTAAAACTGCCATAAACTTAATACTTTACGAGATACTTAAAAAAAAATCAATTTTCGCGGCCTTTGACCTTGAATAATTTTTTTTGCGCACATGATTTTGCAATGGACTTTTCATAGATCATTTCCTGGATTATAAAAAACACCAAAGCTATACAAACATCACTTTAGCATATTGAATTATTATTTTGTGCGCTTGGTATTTTGTGCATGAAGTCTGTGGCATCCTTGACCCTACAGAGATACAATCAGCAGCAGCTACAAACTTGAAGTGAGTGGCGACTGCTACCCACCTTAGATTTTGTACATTAAAACCTTTTCTGTCCTGATATCAAGGTTTCAATGTGAATTTGGAGCTTTCATATTTAATTTTTTCTTTGCTTGGGATATAAAAAAAAGTTTAGGTTTGTTCGCCGCTTAGCTTAGCTCTCCGCTGAGGGCTCTTGTTCTATTTCCTGGAAGTATTATCATATCAGATATTAACGAACTTTTTTCTTTTAATAGCAATCAGAGTGATTTTAAGAGGTAAAGCTCATGCCGAATGGAAAGTGATTTTATCTGGTGACCGAAGGACAGTGAAAGATGATCAATATTTTATTGATGAACGATGCGTTATATGGGGAGAACAAAATATGGATTCAGCTGTACCAATTTTACCGCGTGGTTTACATCGATTTTCTTTTAGATTTACCCTTCCAGAAACGAGCTTACCATGTTCTTTCGAAAGTAAACCCTGTTTTATTAGATATTATATTAAGGTAAAGGATTACTGTAAATGTTTAAATAATAGAGTATCTGAATATTTTTTGAATATTTTATAGGTAACCGTTGACATACCTTATGCTAGTCCGCCCCAAGGTATGAAATATTTTACCATAATTGGCCCACATATTGATTGTATGGACGAACAATATTTAGTAAGTTGAAATAATTTACAATCCTATAAACAGGTCTCGACACTGATGTGAATATGAGCGACTTAAGCGAACGGCGTAAAAAATAT
This sequence comes from Chrysoperla carnea, assembly GCF_905475395.1. Classification (NCBI taxonomy): domain Eukaryota; kingdom Metazoa; phylum Arthropoda; class Insecta; order Neuroptera; family Chrysopidae; genus Chrysoperla; species Chrysoperla carnea. Next base: position 111,623,842 of record NC_058337.1, on the reverse strand, counting down.
AGTGATGAGCAAAAACTATTGCTCTATTAATAGAACTGCTCTTGTATTGCCTATGCAAGAGCGCAGTGTTGCACTTAAAAAACTGATAGATTTCTCTGTGCTAAAACTGTCTTTGATGATTGTCATACACTACTCAGTGCCTAGACATGTGTATAGGATCAAATTGAAAATGAAACCTTATTTATAAAATGAATTATTATTCTTAGAAACCAATGATGGGTCAAGACAAAAAATCAGATTGTTGTTTTTGTTGTAAGAAAGGTGACATTACATTACGTTGTGTGTTAGAAAGATCGGCCTATGTATGCGGAGAAAGTTTAAAATTAAAGGCTACTATTGATAATCAAGGTCAAGAAGCAGTTAGACTTAAAGTCAAATTAATACAGGTACTATTATAATTTATTATTTAAATGATCTGGACGCTGTGATAAACTGAGCATCAACTGAGACCAGGAAATATATCTCACACAATTTTGCCCTACAGCGAGTTGGTATCAAGCTAGGTTATTATTTTTATTTTTAATATGCGTGGGGAGTTAATCAAGCGAATAGGCAAAACTGTTAATTTTTTTTTCTCATTTTGTTGTTAATGACCAATCCTTTTCTATCTATCATCAGTTTTCGCAGTTCCAGATCCAAGGTTTATTTACATGAATGTAGCATGCTATTCTAATTTTTTGCATTGCAGTATTGTGAATACTTTATTGATCGTGGAGTTCTTGGAGTCAATAAAGACGTTCAACATTTAGTTTTAGAATATAGGTAAGAAAATTAATTAGAAAATGATTTAAAAAAAACTAACTTCAATATATCTTTGTTTTCCAGGGGCGATATAGTCAAATCAAATTCCCGTACAAAATGGGATAGTACGGAGAGTCTGGTTATTCCCACAATGCCAACAACTCTAGTAGGAATATGCCGGCTATTACAAATTTACTACATGTTAAAAGTAAGTTTCAATTTTCTAATCTCGAACTAATAAGAAAATAGTTTACATTCGCATTCGACGATTAGGAGAAGAAATTTAAAAATTAAAGAGCAGATGGATTAATAAGAGAAACACTTGATGGATTGCCAATGAGTTTCACCAGTCTTGGTGTGAAATTTGAAATTGAAACGTTAGCTTTATAAATGGAGCATAGAACAGTAGAGTTAGATAAGGAATGGCAAAATAAAGGGATTGTAGGCAAAAAAGGCTTATTTTAGCCGACTTTTTCGACTCTGCTTTCCTTGGACTTAAAAATTTATAATATGTTCGGATTGAGAAAATCAAAACGAGAGATTTTCCCTTACTTGGTGGTACAAATCCCGCTATATGAGCAATCTAGACAAAATTATTCTGAAGAAAATTAATTAATGCTGATTTGCACTTAATTTTTAGGTAAGTTTGGAAACAGAAAAAACTACAGAAATTTTACAGATGCACTTTCCAATTACTATTGCAACGGTTCCATTTCGTATTCCAAATTCATCACCACCAACGCTAAAATACGGTAATACATAAAAGTTATTTTAATTATATCAATAATTTGCTCATATCAATAATTGTTTAAAATTTCTAGATATTGCTAGTGGTCACGTAGAAGGAGGCAATTATATTGGTCCAGAATTTCTTTTAGGGCAGGTGTATGATGGTGTAGAGACTTCAAGGTATTTATAAACATTTTGTATTTTTAACTTTTAAAAATAATGTCTACAGATATAGTAAGTATTAGCTGTTTGGCAAACGATGGCAAAGATTTTTTAGATGTTTGGCAAATAGCGAGTATGTGGTACGGCTTTTAAGTACAACCCTTAATAATTTGAATTCAAAGAGAGCATAGCTATTTTCATTTGTGACTAATAACGTATTATGATAGTTGTTATAATATTTATACATTTATCCAGACTGACGAGTTGGCATTTGGTCGGCGAACCGACCAGTATGTGTGGACAATTTTATCAAGTATACTTAACATTTTTTTTTTTATTACAGAGAATGCAATGTAGTATTATATCGACCAGTTTATGTCACAGTTCAAAAAGCACAACAAAATAAGCCAACAAATAGCCAATTAAATTCTTCAGAATATCGAAATGTTTAACAATAATTATTTAACTTTTTAACAATAAACAAATATATATTTGGAATGATTACAAAATAATAATTTATCAATTCATGTTGATTACGTATTTTCATTTAATAAGTAAATACATTAATTGGAAATTATGCAGTTAAAATCTAATTCAAAATTGACCAAAAAATATTTCAAAATGTTTCATGATTTATTTTTATGACCATTAATGGAACCGTTATCGGCAGATGTATCAGGATGGAAAAGATCAAGCACCCTAACATGCATTGACTCTGTTATATTCTCTTATTACTTTAGCAGTAATAAAATCGTGTTAAGGTAAAACAAGTGTCAATGTTAATGATCCTGATATTGGTGCTGAGCCTTATAGAGAGGGATATTTCAAGGAATTGCACTCGCGTTTGCCAGAAATGGTACAAGGCATTACTAACCATTTAGGTTAACTCTTTCTGCAAGCTAAATAAACTAGCGAAAGGCAAATAAAATTACGAGTACAATCGAGACATTCTTAGGATATCCTCTATCTTTGAAAAGTCTCATGCAACATGCTGAACATTTAAGCCTACTAGCGAATCAAGACTAGTGCATGAGCTATAACATCAATTTAGGTTATTCATTCTTTAACAGTCAAAGTTCTGTTCTGTTGCCAGTAAATCAAGTAAGAATTATTGTATTCAGCCAAAGCTAGCACCTAAGAATCATCTGTCTAAATCTAGATTGCAGAGTTGAATCGTTTCACTAATTTCGAAAAGAAGCTATAAGTTAACGTAAAACACCTTTTCAAATTTGCAAAAATTATTCTTTTTAAACTAAAAGTTATTGTCGTTCTATTTAAGATTCAAAAGCTCCGGCACAAAACTCATATAAAGAATAATGTCGATTAATCTAAATATTTGTTAGGGCATATTATATGAAATTCTGAAGTTAACCTCGAGAATAGTTCAAAAGAATGGACGAAAATCCAAAATGTTTCTGAATGGTACGAAAACTACTCATAGGTTTAATACTTAAAAAATAATTGGATATGCCATTTTTGAAATATACAAAACATAACTTTCGTTTAGAATATCACAAACTACCCTCACAGAAAAGTTCAGACTAATTGACAAAATATTTTTTAAACGTTGCATTGGTTTAATGCGGCTTCTTTTCATTATTTTGACTATTTTTTGGGATAAGATAACAGTGCAGTTTGTTACCAATTTGATAAGCAATTAAGGTGCCTTTAAATTAATAAAATATTAAAAATAAAAGCACTGAATCTACAAGTTGAGAAATTATTTATTATTCATTAATATCCATCCATTCAAAAAAAATTTTAATATTAATTACACATCAATTTTCAGCTAATTTTACAAAAAAAAGAATTAGTGCATTTACTTATTTTAATAGCATAAATTATTTGTTTGAAAAACACATTTTATAATCATTCGAAAATTTTTATACAAAATAAAAATAGTTAAATATTCCTTAGTAGGATCGTTCAGGGATTTCCAATTTGATTTGATTTTTTTTTATATAGAAATAATTATAAAATTTTATTCTACAAAGGGTATTTTAAAGTATATATGAAAAGAAATAAGGATTTTTTTACTGAATACTCTGATTTTATAAAGAAAAATAAATAATTTTAAACTTAAAAGGAATTAAAAGTATAAAATGTAAACAATATACTTCCTTTATTAATTAAAAAATACGAATATTAGTTTATATTTATTGTGACGTTCTTGTACACCTCTCGTTAAAATAATCAATCAATTGACTCAAAAATTGTTGGATATTGCACCATTATTGAAATTCTGACTACATTTTCTTAAGCAATCCGGAAGAATTAATTTAGATGACCGCCTTTATGAAACTGTTTAGAAGATGATTGGACGTTGAACAAGATAAAAATCAACAGCGTTTCGATTATTTTAGCGAAACGAGTATAGAATCGTCTTATTAGTTATCAAATTATAATTAAAATTCGGTCTAATATTTAGTGATATTTATATTTGATATTATATAATCGATTATATTAATAAATAACGATAATACATTTCGTTAATTTTGCTCATTTGGTACTATAAAACGAAATATGTCCAGTACGAATTATATATCGTAAATCAATTATGTTATGAATTTATAGATTTTATAGTCAAAATTTATACAAGAGAAACTATTATGAAACACTGATGAAACCTATTAAAATTGTTGAAATGTTTGGTAAATTATTTAATTTGAAAATATGCAATATTTTTTAATAAAAAATTGGTATTACTCAAGCAAATTAGACATTTGGGTACTTACATTCTCAAACGAGCAGTTTCTTTGAGAAACTAACAGAATTTAAAGAAAATAGTCTAATTCTACTATGCTGATAAATAAATTGCTAATTTGCTTGGAGTATATCTATAGTCATAAATACAGAGAATGTAAAACTGAGCAATATCGATAAATGATTTAAATTCGTAATATCGTTACTTTGAAATTAAAATTGGTTTGGAAAGTCGAATGACGAAAATTAGAGCTGCTTCTGCAGCTTTCATTTCGAAGATTTCCCAATACATTCTCTATGTCTATGAGTATAATGTCAATCGGTGTTAACATAACCTATTTAATTCCCAGTCTAATTACTTACCATAATAATGGAACAACGATGTTTAATTTATAAAAACATAATCATTAATTATGTGACTGATACATTTTGAAAATGATTAAAAAAACTTAAAAACATTGGGAAATTATTGCATTGGAAATGGTGCAGGTGTTAATATTTTTTCAACTGTCAATCATAATCATAAAGCACTACATCACAAGTCTGTCAATAAACAGCAAATCGGATTATGATTATGAAATTACTATACCTTTGTATGCCTGATTAAAAAAAACTTGACTTGTATTGTTGCCAAAGTATTAAATTTTAATAATGTGATCTATTGAATTAATTTAAATTTTGATTAAATTTGCACTTTAGTGAAGTTTTTTAAAAAAGCATTCTAGAAGCATTTTTATGAAAGGTCCCTAAAGTGCAAATTTACCAATTTTTGAAATACTTGAATCAGAAACTTTAATAAGATCAATAAAAGTATTTTTTACTCCAAAAGCCAAATTAAAAGTGCGAAACTATTTTTATCTCATTCGTAAACATTACAATATTAATTATAATTACATATAAGGACAAATAAGAGGATAAATTATAAAATTTTTACTAATAAAAAATAGGACCGATCATGGAAAATACGACGCATTAACTCAAATATAAAAAAGATCGTTTTTGGTTTCTATTTTAGTATTTCCAATTTTGATAAGATGATTTTTAATTGATTACCTAAATTTAAAAAAAATCTTTCAATGGTTGTTAATTCTGTTTTGATAAATTAATAAGAAAATGCACCAATTGTTAAGATTACATAAAAATTTTCTAAATAAAAATCCTATACATAAAATATGTGTGCAATTAAATAAATAAAAATTGACGTAGATTTTAATTAAACAATTAAAATGTGTAAGATATTGTAAATTTATTTGTTATAAATAATGGGACTGCTATACAACATCTATTATTGTCTAGCTTTTTCTGGGTAATTCAAAGATAAAGTGAAAAATTTTTACGGTTTTAATTAAAGAGTCACGGAGACAAATGTGTCTCTTGGACGCTTATTTACGGAATTATATTTATCCGCTTTTAACAAGTGTTTAGGTGACAATAGTAACTTGGCGTGGTAAACGTGATTGTTATGTGCGTAGTTACGTTGCAAGCAAGATTGACGAAACGTTCAAAGACGCAAAAACGAAAACATAAGCCTAAATGAGCCTAAAGTAAAACGTATATAATGCTTAAAACAAAAGGCCTATCTTATGCAATGATATTACTGAGTTTATTTAAGAAAATTGAGCCCCAATTTTTTAAAGGCATAGGTAGATTCCAAGAACCCACTATAAAAGAATGTAGCACGTTTTTTAAATGGTGATATTTTTAGATTAGGTAATATTTATCTAGACCTATAAATAATGCGTTATGGTTACCTTCTGCGAAAGCTCTGGATTCGGAACTATTGAAAAGGAGCACTAAATAGTGCTCAATGGGTATAGCATACATGTTTTATATCTGTGTTCAGGGTTCTTTTTGAGCAAAAACGTTGCGTACAAACACCAATCGAACTATAAGCTCTTCGCTCAATCGAAAATAATCACCTGAACCCTCAAATTCTTTCATGAATTTTAACATTGTAATCCAAAGCATTGTTAATAACAAATAATTTATAAATATATCGTGCACAATTAATAAAATATTAGATAAATTAAAAAATGGAAATAAAATATATAAATAAAGAATTTACAAAAAAAAAAATCATAAAAATAAAAACTAAAATGAATTATTTTGTTGAAATCTTACAATTTTAGTGATATTAAATGTGACAAAACCCAATGTAATTTATAAAAAATAGAAGTAAATTAATTAATTATTTATTACTAAATATTTATGTGTGAAAATATAGGTCTCAAAAAAATTATTAAATTTTTAATTAATCATATTATATTATAATTATAGGCACTTATTTATTATTTGTTTAAATTTTTCAATATATACATTTTAACGATTTATACATTGTATTATTTAATTTGATTTTATATACCAAAAGGAATTGACAGCGATACGCCATTTTCCTGAATTTCGTAAAAATTGTTCGCTAGGTAACAGCTAGGTAACACCTAGTGGGAAAGGTGGATACAAACAGTTTGCAAATTCCATCAAACATTTAGACTGGAATTCTTTAAGCCATTTTTGAATATAAAAATTATTTACACCTTATTTATGAATGCTTATAAATTCTACTTGCATTCCTCCTTAATATTTCAATAATTACGTTATTCGACCAAATAAAGATCGCCATATACTTGTAACAAATGATTTTTGTCTCCTAGTCTGTATGCACAGGCATGTGTATTTTTGACCTTAAAATTTTGTAATCTGTCAAAGATTCAAGATTTAACTCTTGATTCCTCAGTTGGCCAAGACTTATTAGATATACTGTAGTATGGCAACTTAAAACAAATACATCAATTTATAAAAAACACCGAAAAATTTGTGAATAAAATTTAAAGTATAAAATAAAAATAAAATTTAGAAAAATTATTTTAAAAAATTAACAAAAGTTTCAAAAATGTCGTGTGTACCATATGACGGATTATGTTACGGCTATAAGTAAGTAAACGTTTGGCATTTTCTTTAGCTTTGTGGACAAAGATATGAATTGACGTTATTATAGTTGGCATTGGCATATAATTTGGTTAAATTTATCTCAGGATGTATGTAAAAGAATGTGTATTTTCGGCCTTAAATTAATTTTGTATCGTTTCAATGATCCAAGAGTCAACTCTTGATTTCTAAGTTGGCCGAGAACTATTAGATATACCGTAGTAGTCTATGGCAACTTGAAACAAATAAATCAGTATACAAAAAAACACCCAAAAAAATTGTCACCAAAATTTTAAGTACAAAACCAATTTTAGAAAAATTATTTTAAAAAAGATATAAAAAAATTTACAAAATTTAAAACTCGGGATGTCGTGTGTACCATATTATGGGGGCTGTGGTTATGGCGGCTATGGGGGTTATGGCGGCTATGGCGGATATGGCGGCTATGGGGGTTATGGCGGTTATGGTGGCTATGGAGGTTATGGCGGGTGTTATGGATATCGGTATGTTATCGGGCCCCAATAATTGTTTTGCATTTTCTTCAGCTCTATTTATAAAGATACACATTCGCAAAGATACCATTAAAAGCTTGCACTTGCGCAAACTGTGAATTGCACGAAAGAAATTAAATGGGTAAATATTTGATAATCGGCCAAAAATGAGTACAAAAATTCGAATTTATTTTTTCGAATTTCATAAAGTGTACAAAATTAAGTCAGGTTAATACACCGTATTCGATTTTTGATAGGTTTTATTCTGTCAAAATCTTTATAAAATATCCATCCTATCAGATGTAAATAGTCTGTCACTAGATAAATAAACAAAGAAGTGACAAAACCACAAAAACTCGAAAATGAAATCTTGGTGCGATAGGTTTCATACCGTTTGTCCCTTGAACTTAAAAGTATATTACCATAAAACAAAATAATTCAATTACGTTTGTTTAATCTCCTAATTTTGTAACAGGAAAATGATAGTCTACCAGCAAAAAGATGTCATATTGAGTAATCGACACCGTAGAAACTTTCGATATAACACTTCTATCTACACCAACACAAGCATGGATACTACGTCCATTTTTTTTCTATTTTTTTGCGTTAATGAAACGTGGAAAATGACGCGCAATCACTTTTATTTCTAATGATAATTTTCGTGTTTAAAATCATTCTATCTCAGAAAAAATGTTAAATAGTTATGTTTTATATCTATATAATGTAAAATAGCTAGTCCAACCTCTGTGATTATTAAATAAAGTTCTAATAAGATATAATGTATAAATTAATCATGTTATCAAAACTGAGAATTCGCCTTGCAGAAGATACATTTGGAATTTTTTATAATTGGTTTGATAATTTAACTGGATACTTGTTTTGGTCAATTATGAAAAATTAACCCAAATACAGTCTGCGCAAATGTAGAATTGTATCTATATAGGACAACTAAAATTAGCGCATGCGTTCTCTTGAAATGAGGGAGTTTGGGATTTTTAGAAGAGTTCATCGAAGGCAGTCAGCGTACTCATGCATATTTTGAAGAAGTTTCTAAGAATTTAACAACACGAAAACCACAATTATATCATATCTTGTTTCACAAAGAAAGGTTCTCAATTTAAAATTAAAATTGAAATACAGAAATGTGTATTTTTAGTATATCAGGGCATAGACTTAGTAGATGTGGTCCAATCTATAGAGACAGATATCAATTTTCGTTAAGATATCCATATAGGACTTGGTCTCGAAGATCCAGATATTATGCGTATTCACCCATGTGTTATGGAGTAGACTCTTGTTACAAACGTGGATACTCTTCGTATTGTTATTGTGATCCTTGTTCAACTGGTTGTGGATACGGTGGTGGCTGCGGTTATTCACCTTATCATGGATATGGGCATGGATATGGTGGTTATGGGGGATGCTGTTGAATCAACAGCCAATACCAGTTGGTGTGTAATCGATATTTACAGGTACCGATGTTTTAAATCTATACAAAAATTTTTCTTTGGAAGAGAAGGTAGATCAAATCAATTAGTTTTTATTTGGGTGCTAAGAAATATTTTATCTTTTTTTATTACAACACATTCTAGAACGATTTTTAAAACAAAAAAATTTTGTTTTGAACAAAATTAGTATTTTGCCAATCAAAACACTTTTTAGACTTTAAGCAAGCTTTAAGATACTGATGTTACTGATTTAATGCGCGCTAAAATAAAATATTTAAGCTGCGCATGCGTTTCGTACATTATAATGTACATGTGAATAAATAATTTAATACTTTGTTTCAGATACTAAGTCATATTTCAAGATACATGCCCCTTATCTTTTAAGTTTATCCATTCTCGCAGTTTATCAAATGTGCTATTTTGTTATGTGTAATTGTACCATAAGCAAAAAAAAGTCGTTAAAAAAATTGAAGGTAGGCGTAAATTGTCACGATATTCACTGACGACGTGCCGTATTTTTTTTCATAAATGCTATTAACCGTATTGTAATAAGTTAAATAAAATTCAATATAGTTTACCATACTTTTTTAATTTTTTTTAAATTTTAGTACAGGAGACGAAATTAGATCGACTTTCATATAAGACATATTTCTAATATGTTAAGTTCTTTCATCGAATTCATAGCACATTATTAACCTGCGGCGCAAAAAAAGTGATGTTCTAAGTTTGCCGCTATGTGTGTGTTTGTATTTAAAAGGTAATTTAATGAATAGTTAGTTCGGAGATAGCTACAAGAAAAAATTGCATTTGCCGAGAGTTTCTAAATTTTGTAAATTTCACTTGTCATTTGTTAATGGTTAAAATTATAGTAAAAACATGAAATATAAAAATATTCATTTATTCAACAACATTTTAAAGTAAAAATTAACAACAAATTTATACAGATTCTTGTGCTCGGCGATATTCAAGAACACTTCCTCGTTCAGTAAATACTTTTCCAATCGTTTTTTCAACTGTGGTAAATGGTTTCACATCTGAAACTTTTCCATAACCACCTCCACCCGGAGTCAATAACCTAAATGTATCCTGTAAAAAAATGTAAATAAACTGTTAACGATTACTTTAAAAATCTAGACAAAGAAACACTATCTAGAGTAGATACCATCTTATTGAAGGTATGACACCAAATTTTTGTATTTAGATATTTTGTCTCTTTAAAATAAGAACTTACCCCAGGTTGTGCAGTTATAGCATTTTTTGGACCTAAATTAACTATCCTGCCATTTTCTTTTAAAAGTAAATTAACTCCACGTTCTCCATTTTCTCCGCCTAAAAAGAACAAGGCAAAAGTAAATTTTTTGCAACGAAATAGTAGAAAAAAAAGTTAACCTTCTAAACCATATGGTTGAAAAACTCGCCGTTCTGTTAAGATTGAAATAGTTATAATTCGGCGGAATATTAATTCACGGACTACACCATCACCGCCTTTATAGAGGCCATTTCCGCCAGAATTTTCTCGAAGTGAGAAATGTTTTAAAATTACAGGATAACGCCGTTCTAATATTTCTGCGTCTGTAATTCTTGTATTTGTCATGTGTGTATGTACGCCACCTCGTCCGTGCCAATTTGGACCCTAAAATTATTTTTATAAATACTTCAGATTTGCAATAATCACACAAATGACACAATTCCATTTGTGTTAGCTCGATTCACTTTCTAATTTGTCTATCGAGGCTCACAAATAGAATTATGTGATATTAGTGACTTCCAAATTTGAATACATACTGCACCACTGCCTCCAGCAACAGTTTCATAATATCCCCAAGTATCTTCACCGAATGTTATATTGTTCATACACCCTTGCGATGCCGCACAAACATTAAATGCCTTTAAAACAACATCGACTATTCGCTGTGACGTTTGTACGTTTCCTCCTACAACAGCTGCATCGTCACTTGGATCTAATATACTACCTTTTGGAATTATTACTTGAACTGGTTTCAAACAGCCCTACAGAAAAATGAACAAAGTTATTTGCTTACAAAAATATTTCATTCCGAAAAATTTTCAAATGAAGAATCTCGTATAGGCGTTGCGAAGGGGACAGGTAGGCTAAGGTAGTTGTCCCCTTGGGTCAAAATCTGGGTGCGCCTATAGGACCCCGCTAAAAAACTGATTTTCGATATATCTACTTCTACTGCACTGGAGTTGAGCTAAAAAATTCACTTACTTGATTTAAAGGAACATCATGGCCAACCATACATCGTAAACAATATATCAGTGCTGATAAAGTAATAGCTTTTGGAGCATTACAATTACCCCAAACTTCGTATCCAGAACCCCTAGAAAAATAATTTATTTTTGAGTATTTTTAGATTCAGTGGATAATAACTTCTTGATGTCAATTATTTTATTCTTTAAACATGGGAAGATTCCGTTTAGCTATACAGCCTTTTAAAATAAATTCCGAGTAAATAATAGTAATTGGAGAGAGAAATACTTACGTGAAATCACACACTGCTGAACCCTCTTCAATATTTATATTAACTTTCAGCTGAATCGGTGAACCATCGTCAAGATAATCTATAGCTTGTAATGTCGTAGTTTGATTTGTACTATAAGTTTTCTTTCCAATTTCACGTAACATATTTCGTACAGCTATTTCTGCATTTTCTTGAATATAATCCATATATGCCTGGACTACATTCAATCCATACATATCAATCAATTCGCATACCAAAGCGATACCCTATATTCGATAAGAAATTAATATTTGAGTTCTCAATACGTGTATTCTGGAATTACTAAAAAAATGGTTTGCACGCAGTTTTTTTCCTCTAAATATGATATCTAATAGTGGAGGCGCTGGATGGAATTGAGTGTGCAAAATATGAGGACCGCTTATTGTCAATTAATTCTTGTTCAGAAAAGCTTATAAATTAATATCACGAATACCCTTGACAGAAACGGTCAAATGTGAATTTTTTGAACCAAGTAAAGCTACTTTAGGTGTTTATGGGCATTGTAAATAATCCAGTAAATATGTATGAAAATATGGGGTTGCTGTGCAAAAGGTCGGGTAGTTTTGATTTTTGGATATGTTGTTAGTGTTGAGCCCATGACTTAAAATCCAAGTTTTCCACCTCGGGGTGCCAAGGCGCGCCGCGGGGCACGCCACTTTTTAATGAAATATCGAAAATTTGACCATTCCTAAGTGAAATCTCGCGAACGGTTTATTTTACAGAAAATATTATTTTAATAAATTAAAGGGTAATAAATTTGTGGCAGTTTAAGCCCAACACCAGGTTTGTAGCGTAAATAATGGCTGAATTATAGATCTTCAAAATAAATTAACTAAGATAATTGGGATCAATGATATAGGTTGGTAAACCTGCATTATTAATTGATCAGCTGAGTGTTAGTAGTTTAGTAAAAACAAATTAATTCTATTGTCATGTTATTGTCAGATTTGTTGTTTAAAATGATCTGAATGTTGGTGCATGGTTATTGCTTAAAAGTATCATTTTTAAGATACAGAAGTGGCTAGGTCAAGAGAAAAACCCTCTTGAATGGGGCTGGGTATCTACCAGATTTGGGCTCTCTCCCCTCAAAATTGACAGAGATGCAGCTCCTGAATCCCTTCTTAAAATGATATCTTGCAATTGTAAGAAAGCGTGCAAGAACTCATGTGGTTGCCGTAAAGCTGGTCTTATATGTTCTTCTCTATGCACCTGTTCTCTAGGAGAATCTTGCGAAAACGTTTCGGAAATAAATCCGTTTGAGGGGAGCTTTGAAGACGAAGACGACATGCTGGCGTCAATAAATAACTCTAAACATGAAGATATAGGAGAGTTAAATTTTCCACTGGATGAAGAGAACAAGGAGCATCAGGCAGAGCTTGAGCATTTCCATCCTGGCCCATCAAAAATGCGAAAACTTTAAATAGATACTGTTATCGTTATTTGTAACAAATACTTCCAAAGTGTACTGTATTGTTTTAACTAAATAGGACATTCATTGATAAAAAAATGTTAATATATAACTCCTACAAACACACTTTTCATTCTTTCTTTCATAATTTTATTAATACTTTCTTTTATTCTTTTATAGCAAATAAACTAACAAACACAATTAATTTATACGGCGTTTGATTTAAACAATTATATTGTGGAAATATTTTTAAAAAATCACGATTTTCACAAATCTTTGAAAAATTGGTTTATTTTGAAGGTTTGTATTTCAGCCATTATTTACGCTACAAACCTGGTGTTGGGCTTAAACTGTCACAAATTTATTACCCTTTAATTTATTAAAATAATATTTTCTGTAAAATAAACCGTTCGCGAGATTTCACTTAGGAATGGTCAAATTTTCGATATTTCATTAAAAAGTGGCGCGCCCCGCGGCGCGCCTTGGCACCCCGAGGTGGAAAACTTGGATTTTAAGTCATGGGCTCAACACTAACAACATATCCAAAAATCAAAACTACCCGACCTTTTGCACACCACAATGTATTATTTTACTGAACTAAAAGTTCACCTTTTTCAAGTTATTGGAAAACTGCAAATAGGCCATTTTCAAATCGTCGTTTGACGAAAATAAAATATATTTGAATTTTAAACAGGAATAATTTGCGTAACAGCCGGAAACAAAAGTGAATCGGTGAAAAGGCCTATTCGAATCCAAAGAGAAATTTTAAAATTACAAGCATATAGATACAAACTGTCCTAATATTTACAAACATTTAAGATTGTCTATGTTTAGCAGAGCTTCCGATTTTTATTTTTTTATGAAATAATTAGAAATGAAAATTGCAGAGTAGTAATAAAATAATAATAATTGGAATGTATACTGGGGTACTGCTATCATGAAGAATTTCAACATAATATATAGAAAACCAAAGTACTTACTTTTTTATTGGCAGCAATTTGTGCTTTTAAATCAGATATATTGTCGGAAATATTTCTGGATCCAGAACATCCCTCAATTAAACCAGGTTTCATTAATTCATCAATTAATTCCTTTTCCTTAAAAACACCACGGTCAACGATTTTAAAACTTTTAAAACTAGCGCCTTCTTGTGATAATGATGTAGAATGAGGTGGCATTGAACCAGGTGTGATACCACCAATATCTGCATGATGTCCTCGACTTGCGACGAAGAACACAGGCTTTTCAATGTTTCTAAAAACAGTAAAATCCATTTTCTTGAGATATACTTACGAAAATTTTCCACTTTATTGTGACTTGTTTCAGAAGGGATTGCAAGGTCTTAAGAGATTTATTAATTTTAAAAATACGTTAAATCTAATTTAAAAAAATATTTTACCCATAAAATACTGGTGTAATCACTGTTAAATCTGGTAAATGTGAGCCACCAGCTTTAGGATGATTGCTTAAAATCACATCACCATTGTGTAATCCATCGCTGTCATCATTTCCGAAGACTTGTAATTGATATTGAACAGTTTCTTGCATAGCACCTAAGTGAACAGGTATATGAGGAGCATTTGAGACAAGACCTCCATCGGGCCCAAATAATGCACATGAAAAATCCAAACGTTCTTTAATATTTGTTGAAATTGATGTCCTTTGTAAAATCCTTAAAGGAAAACAAATTTATTAATTTCATTGAACTTCAAATCGAGAAAATCATAAAATAATTTTTTGTTTCGGAATTTGATGAAACTTGGTATATAGGGTTATTTTGGACCAAAAAATCAGGTTATTTAACCATTTAGTACACAGTTTTGGGGATATCGCCTAAAATTATGTAGGAATAAATATCTTATTTCGAAGCGATTTGTGTGGTATCTCGAATAAAACGTGAATAGATTGAAAAAAAGTTTGTAAAGTATCGCCTAGAGAATTTTTATTAAAAATATTCTATCCTAGCTCTATTGATACGCACTTAATATTAGCAAATGAAATACATTTTGTGCCTCATTTGGAAAAACTAAAAAAATATTTTTTTTATTTGAATATTTTACCTTCCCATTTGTTCCGCTATGCTCATGAAACGATGACTAAATATACTTAATTGAATTGAATCCCATTCAGTGCCAATTTTTTGTGTTTTATCGCTACCAATTGTAATTTTAATATCTCCATATTTTGTAATAACAGCTGTACAATTCGGTTCAATTAATATTGTGCTCAAATTATCCATAATTATAGCAGGGCCATGTATCGTTTGTCCACTACATAAATTTTTCAGTAAATACACATTTGTTGTTTCATATTTCGTATCAAAGAATATGTTTGTAGTCTAGAAACAGAAAAGAACGGCTTAAAGTTGACGAATTAAATTAGGTGATTATTTATACAGGCTGAGTGTGTTGGACAAAAGTAAGCTCCTATCAATTATTGGATGATTTCAAATAAGATAATTGTAAGAGTATGTTCGAGTAAAATATAAACACTTGGATAAAAAACGGCGGCTATTGTGATATCGTTCGTTATTCCCCTAGATAAAATCCACGCGGGGTATTAAAAATACACAATCGTTTAAATATATCTAATACTCACATGCTCGATAACTGGTTCTGCTTGGCTCAATTCTAACTGATTTTCATCTAATATTGAAGTTTTACCGATACCTCTTACACGAATATCATCAACAATAATATTTCTTTCAGATAATACAAATCCAAATTCATTTTGATATCGATCAAGGAAAACTTGTTTGAAATCATTAAAATCTGGAACATAATTGGGATCCTGTTTTTGGGGAGTACACATTAATGCACAATCTGTACCATCATATCTATAAGAGGAATATATTTTTCTTTACTGACTTATAAAATATCTTGTAAACGATGCAAAATAGAATGTTTTTTGCACATGATTTGTTGGATCCAAATCTAGTGCAAAAAACACGTTCATTTTGCAACTAGTTATATAAAAAGGTATTTGTACATATTACGAAGATTCTGAAACTTTTGCTCTTACCTTAAATGTAAATAAGGTTCGAGAACAATTAAATCACGAGTAAATCCTTGTTTCTCTAATTTTTCAATGCACACATTGCTTAAATGTTGAATACGTTTAATAAAGTATTCAAAATTTTCGATTGTGTAATTAAAGGCAGATGGTTCTTGTGCCTCTTCTACTACATCAGCTAAAGCCATTCCATATGCTGATAAAATTCCTATAAAAAGAAAAACATGTTTTGTTTGGGGATCTCTGTGAGCACATGACTTAAATATGACATCATAAAAAGTCATATGTATGTTTGAAATATTTGACATAATATTATCCACAGACGATATTTCTATTTTCTCGTGACCGTAATATGATGTCAGATAATCACGTTAGCGTGGCTAAAGGAACACAAACCTGCATATTTATGTACAAAGACGGTAGACATTCCCAAAGATTTTGCAATAGCACAAGCATGTTGACCACCAGCACCTCCAAAACAGGCAAGAATATGATTTCTAGTATCATATCCTTTAGCTTGAGTTAACGCACGAATTGGGCGACACATTGCTTCATTTGCCACACGAATAAAGCCCATTGCGATTTCTTCTAAGCTCATTTCTGATTTCTATAAACGAAAGTACATTAAAATTTTAACCTTACATTAACTCAAAACTTTCAAGTCGTACATTTTCTGATTTCAAATATTGATTGATTTCGTTAATCAATTCATTAAATTTCAATAAAGCTGCATTTTTATCCAACGGTTCATTTTCATTTGGACCAAATATTTTTGGAAAATATTGTGGTAATAGACGACCTAGGATAAGATTAGCATCGGTAACTGTTAAAGGACCGTTTTTCTTGTAGCAAGTGGGTCCGGGATGTGCTCCAGCAGATTCAGGTCCAACCACAAACAAACCAGATCTAATAAAAAATTTTATTGATTAATAAGAATTAACTACTACTACTGAAAAATATTGAATACTCAACCTAAAAAATAACATAGAGCCTCCTCCAGCAGCGACAGTATTTACATCTAATTGTGGGCTTTGTATAGTTACACCAGCTGTGGTACTTTCATAAACATGTTCATAAGTCCCTGCATACCGACTAACATCCGTAGAAGTTCCTCCCATATCAAAACCTTTAATTGTCAAGTCATTTTAATTTAGCTCAGATTTAAAGTTAATAATTTGCAGGTATAAATCAATTACCAATAACAGGTTGTTGATTATTTTCATTGTATGTTGTAACAGCATAGCCTACAACACCTCCTGCAGGTCCAGATAAAACTGCTCGCGAACCATTGAATCTATATTTAAATTTAAAAAGGTCTTCAATACTTGTATACGTTCCCTAAAAATCTTGCAATAACTTACTGATTCATTGGTGTTAAACCGCCATCGGACTGCATAAAAAGAACATTTACACCTTTTAAGTTATCTTTGAAACCGGAAGCAAAACTTTGAAGATATTTTTGAATGTGCGGAGTTAAATATGCATCCGCGCAGGCTGTAAATCCTCTTGGCACCATTCGTATCATTGGCATAACTTGATGACTTAATGATACATTTAAAAATCCTGCAATAATAATTAATTTGTGTCTTATTAAATTTGTTTATTGAATTGATTTTTCATGTAATTTTACAATAGGCCTTTTCATCATATCATAAGCGCAAGTGCAGAGTTTATTTTTTCGTACTGACAGCAATAAGTAGGACTAAGAAAGAAGATATTTGTTATTCATTTTATCACATTGGTTATAAATCATTTAGTACGAAACAAATGTGAATCGTGATTTTAAAATGAAAAGCCCTATTGGAAATCGTTTTTCAGAACTATAAATTCAAACGGCAGTGACGTCAACACATAAGAATTTCTTGAGAAAATAATTATATTTAATTAATTTCCACATATAATATCTTTATTTTTATGGGCTTCATTTCAAATACCAAAAATTCTCGTTAAAATAAAGAAATTCTAAAAGAATAATACAAACCTAAATTTTTCGCTATCTCTCCAATTGTTAATTCATGATCATGAAACATATAACTATGAGCTAAAACAACTGCAATACTTTGGAAACCTTCTTCTTTTAATTCTTTCAATTGTCTGGTTACGACATCAATATTTAATTCATCAATAATAAAAATTTCTTCTTTTGTGGTTGCTTCAACACATCTCCATTTTTTAACATTTTGATCTAAGAGGCATTTATTTTTTTGTGCCGGGACAACCCGACAATTTACTTCAATCACTTTTTCATATAAAATATCCGGGGTTTGAATATTCTATAAAAAATAATAGAATATGAATTGATATTTTCTTAATATTTGTGAAATAAATTATCATTATTACCAGTGCGAAAATTTCTGGCCTTGCTTGATTTCCAATAAATAATAAATCTTTAAACCCTTTGTTAATAATTAAAGCCATTCGTTCTCCTTTGCGCTCTAACAGAGCGTTAGTTGCTACTGTCGTTCCCATGCGTATCCATTCAATCTTGGAAGTATTTATTTTACCATTTCCATCCATACATTCTCCACTTTCCTATGAAAAAAATTAAATGCGTAAATGTTATAGCTACATTAATATATTGTATTTTATACTTCTGCTAAAATTCGCCGGATTCCTTCCGTTGGTGCATCGTTATAATTTTGTGGATCAACTGATAATAATTTCATAACACGAATTTTTCCATTTGGACATTTTGCATAAATATCCGTAAATGTACCACCACGATCAATAGCAAACTTAAATTGAGCATTTTTCGATGGAGACATTTTAAAAAACAATACGTTTTCTAAAAATTATTCTAGAAGAGATTTTTTAATTATAAATATCTGAATAAATTTATTAACGAAATGAATCCTTGAAAAAAATTTTTGAGTTTAAATATTTTAAATATTTATTTAGATAAGGATTATCTATTTATCATCTTATGCAAATCAAATACGAACAATTACATCTTTTATATTTATGATAACAAGAGGGAATTTTACAAATTTATAAAAAACCCACACGTAAAACAATAAATTTGTAAATGGTATAGGACACTCGTTAAATACAAATATTTTTCCTCTTTCCTGTTTTGCTTAAGTATAATTATAAACAATCTATAGGTATATAAATTTAAATGGAAATGATTAACATAACGGTCCTGTACCTCCGGGATTCTTGTATAGCCTAGATGTGTACACCAATTAGGAAAAGAGAGTAATGATCTTTAAATGACTAAATGACTAAAAAGATATGATATTTTCATCAAACATAGAATCTAAGAAACTAAGAATCATGCCAATTAATGGTTCCTTTTTACTGAGATTATAAAATTTCAAATAGGTATGTCTTCTATGTATATATGCGGCTTTTTTCTTACTGACATAATCAACGCAGAGCAAAAACTGCTCACGAAATGGTGAAATTAGTCTTTGGAGGACATTTTTCCAATGCAAGTAAAAATAATTAATATTCTTATTAATTAAAACATTATTAAAAGTTTCTCGGGCCGCGACGAAGAATGTTAGTTAGCTTATGAATAGAAATCGAACAGGAAAAACTAACGACCCTTAATTTGATATGCCAATTCCGTCGGAATTAATTTCAACCAATCACAGTTAGACAGGGAAAAGCTTTTTAAACTTACAATAGCCAACTTTTTACGTAAGAAGTCAAAGATAACAAAATAACTGGAATTTTTAAAATGGAATTTTTGTTTACTTTACATAAGAAGATAGTTAACTGAAGACTCCCATAGAAAGATAGCCAGAGACAAGATTTCCATAGAGAGCTAAGCCAATACTAGTTATTTTAAACTTAATTTTTGATTAAGCCATATACAACAATCTGATCGTAAGCCTGTGTGATTGGCTATATAGCTTTTACATTAACATAGATACCAAACTTATTTGCTTGAAAATAGTGGCATTACCCTAGGTTTCCATTCCACCAGAATAAAAATGGGAAAATTTAAAATTTATTTTAAATTTATAAGTGACATCTAGAAAATGTCTAGAACTATAATTTATAAACCATAGTAGAGTAGGGATATAAATACTTTGACAGTTTGTCATTTTTAGGTTAGGGCAATTTTATCGATGAAATTGCCTTGAGTGGGAACTTGAGAAGTGACGAGTTCCCTTAATTAACTATCTTAATCTTAACTAATTAATAATAATTATTTCTAACTGAATAAAATTCTTTTTAAAAGATTTTCCGTGTACATAAGGCTACCTAATCGAATAAAGTATTGGAATTTGTGTTATTGAGATCTTGGTTTGTTTTTAATTATTGTTGATTTCATGAAATTTAATTTGATATAATATGAAACTTACATAAAATTAGAGCCATACGATTAAAAATTTTCAAACAATTGTTTTATAACCTAGATACTTGCTAGTCGTTGTTTTTGACATTACTAGTGATTGAAAACAACACGAAAGAAACATCAGCTTGTTTCTCACATTCTAATTATTTCATCATTTATTATTATAAACATTCAAGTAAGTAATCACCATAAAATGAAATTGAACGTGAAGTATTAAAACTAGTAAATCTGATAAAATTTTCCAGTTATACAGGAAAGATATCTAACATTTTTTTACGATACATAATATTATTTGGAATTAAATTATTAACCTTGAACTTAAGTTTTAAAAATTCGCTTAGAGACAAAATGCTTGTATTAATATTTGTATTATCGTGGTTTTTTATTAATTTTTAGTTATCATTTAAATAAAAATATCTTCGGGAATTTCAGTATTAATGCTGTGGTTAAAAAATTGGAAAATTAATTTCGAAATATGATAGATATTCGTGGTTTTCTTAGCTAATCCTAAAGACCTGTTATCTATTATAGATTTCCTACTTTGGAAAAATTTATTCCAATAAATAATTATAGCAGAAAGTAAAGTTAACATAATTTTTTTTGAAATAGAATACAATTTTTTTTTAGAATCGTTAATCGATAAATTTTTATAAAAAATAATTTTAATGCAAGCAATTAGCTACCAAAACAAAGTGCTAGCTTAATTTTCGAGCTAAAGATTCATTCTCATTTTTGGTCGAACCTTGTAAAGAATGCTGTAAGGGTGGGTGAGGAGGTGGTTAATATCATCAAGTAAAATTTATTTATTGTAAAAAAACTAATATTTTCTTTATTCATATTAATGGAAATAGAATCATTACATAAAATATTTAAATATGTACAACCAAATGTAAAACAATCTAAAATTTTAGAAAGAGACTTAAGTTTAGCAATGGAGAAAATGCTAAAAGAGTTTTGTGCTGTGAATTAAAGTTGTAATAATGCACATACGATTTCATTCAAGTGAGTCTGTACAACTGAAACAGAACCCGAAATAGTCTTTCTATGAACGTCCTTAGAGAATAATATACTTGTTCAAATGTTCATGTAAAGAAAATATTTCATCAAGATTATATACAGAAAGAAAGTTCAATCATTGATAGAGTAAGGACTTGGATTGATATAAAGCTTAAGAATTTTCCAACAACAAATCTGATTCTTTTGATGGAGTAGCCAAAGTAAAGTTTAATATTTCATCTGAAGTTAAATATCGGACATCTGTTGCTGATTCGTTCCAATTTTCATTTTTCTTCGATTCTGTTTTCAAATTTCTCATATATCTTATAACAACTGCAATTAAAATGATAGAACACACGGAGCTTACAAATATTATAATATACCAATGATATGATGTTTCTGGTTCAATTATAACTTCTTGCGCTTGTGATTCGTAGTCGATTTTTGGTTCATCTTCAGGATCAAACCGTTTTGGAATTATACCCATATCATTCATAACGGTTGTAGAGGATAGTTTTGTTGTTGATGGTTTTGCTGGTGAAGATTTGGCTGTTGATGATTTTCTATTGATGATTGTAGTTTGCATTGTTGTTTGACGTTTTGGCGGTGATGTTGAAGTTTTTGGACGCACAACAGGAGTTGTTTGAGGTTTGAGGTTGGTTGTTTGAGATTTAGTTGTGCTAGTTGCTTTGGGAGGCACTATTTTCGTTGTTTGGGATTTAGATAAGGTTGTTGGAGTAGATGTTGTTGTGGATGGTGTTGTTATTGTGAAAATCTTAGTACTCACAGTCCAAAAATATGTAGTTGATTGGTCTATATTTTCTTCGGTCGGGGTTGATTCTGGTAAAGACATTTTTATCAAGTTTTATTAGTTGCAAGTAAGGAAAAAAATTTGTTTAAAGTTTATTCTTGGTACGAATGAAAGAAAAAGACTCTTCGATGAAACAATACGAAGAGAAGTGCTGGATTTAAGAAAAATGGGCTCAGCAATCTAGCAATGTTCTTGTAATGAAAAATTATACAAGTAATGTTGTAAAGTCTTTTTGGAAGAGAGTGGGATATTTATAATAGCGTGATCTGACTGTCCTTATAAAGTTCGTCAAAGTAAAACAAATAGGGGTTGTTTTTATCCCTAGTATATCAACAAATAAATATGAAAAATACTAGCATAATATTATTGAAATCTAACTCGGGTCCGTCTCGGCAATTCTGCTTTTATAATTTAAATTGTATTTTCTTACCGTCAATAATCATACAAATATGAAAATAATCCGGGCAACAATCATTTGATTCCAAACAATTGGAATGGCATTGACATTTTTCTCTTTCTTTTGGTTCAGTTGCATCACATCGTCCTGCACAAGTTAAGCCATCGTAGATGTCCGTACTGCAAATAATTTGTTTTACTAAATTATAACACACTTCCCTTTAAGGTGTAAATTATTTACCTAGTTTCACCTGTGGTATAATCATCTTCTTCATAACAGCTGGTTAGTAATTTTACATCGTCAATTGCTATGTTACTTTCAAAACTATAACCTCTTATGCCTTCAATTATAATCTATGGGAAAAAAATACCATTGAGTAAAGCCCTCCAAATTTCTAAGCTAATGGAATTCTAAATTCAGAAAGTAAATTTTAAAATGATAATCACATAGATACAATTAAAAGTATTATTTTTTCACATTGCTCTTGAGTAAAGCATTTTTGGGAAATTGGTAAAGTTTTTTCATTAAAACGTGACTTACCTGAAATGATTCAGTTATGTTTGGTAATTGAATAATTGCTCGATGCCATTCATCCACATGATGTGGATGCTGATCCACAGTATAGATTGGTTTGATTTTCTCAACATTTTGTGATTCTAATCGTAAGTATACTTGTAATGTACCATCTTTTGATCCATACATATTATAATAAAATTCAAAACATGTGAAATTCTCAATATTATATAAAGGTGAAAATAATCGTGCTGTGTCACCAGGCTGCGCATCCACTGTCTCAATGTACATGTAATATCCAACATTACTTTTACCATATGTGTGATCATAATTTGGTTTATACGAAAAAATGCCTGATGTATTTAGAAAATTTTCTCGTCGCCAATCAAAATCATGATTTATATCTTGGGTCCATCCACATAAATATGGCGATTCAAAATTACAACTTGTTTCCATATTTTTTTCATCGGATTCTAGACAAAAAAAACAAAATGATATTGGTATAATTCTAAGGTACATTTTTGGACGGACTCATAGGTACCCGGATGTTTTTGGATGCATCGTGTTCACAAAATTCCTCTGATTATTTTGGTACCTTTTTTTTCATCCAAAAGATGGGGAAAATGTTTTGTTTGAAGAAAATTTCTAATTAGAAAAATGAATGCTATAACTTACTGATACATTGCGGCAAAATTGTATTCCATTTGGTTGTTGTACAATAAATCGTATCTGCGCCTACCAATTTATATCCGCTATTACAAGAAAATGATACAACTGCATTGTTATATTTCGACGGCATAAATATATGACCATTTGGTATCGATTCGATACTTTTACATTTTGGTTCTGAAACAATTTTTTAAATTTTGTCATTCTGGCGCACGTACATCCTTAATATCGACTAAAATATGAAATAAAATTTAAACGCACACTTACTTTTTGTAACACAAATTGGCACATCTCCATCCCAACGTCCATGATAACAATAAATAATATTATTTCCAACTAATGAATGAGTTGAATGGCAACGTATTCTTGCCGAAGCAGAATTTCTTTTAGCATAACGTACATTTGCATTGTTAATCGATAATTTTGGACATCGTAATGTTGTTAAACTTGTTACAACTTCATATCCTTTATAAATAAAATAATCAAAACAATATAAAAAATTAAAAATAGCACTACAATTTATTTGCACATTATATTACACATTATCTTTTAAACTTACGCCAAATGATAATTAAAAAAATTGCACTAATTACGTTAAAAAATTGTGTTAAATTCATTTTTTGTATTTTAAATGAATTTAGATAACACTTACACAAAGAGAGACTAGACAACGCATTTGCAAAACTTTATGTTCTTATAAATATTCATCGTTTGAATATATAATTATGCAGCCTCAGAAGTTGTTATCAGAAATGCTTCCTGTAGGATATTGATAGTGGTAAAATTATTTTACAATGAGTAGTATGTAATAGGCCCTTGACAATTAAAACATATTGTGATACTCTTTTTTGGAATTTTTAGTAGTAATTTTGATCTTTCTTATAATTTAGATAAATTTACTGACTACTCAAAACGATTTAAAAAATTCAAATTTTCCAAAAGATATATGGTTATCTGTCTGTTTCCTGGTCATACAAACAAACGAAATTTCAATAAAATCTATGTAAAAATTTTAGCCTGCATTGTTTTTGAACGCTCCACATAAAACTTTTTTGAAAATTTTAAGATGTTTTTAAGCTGTATTTAATGGCAATACTACTGCAAACTACTTAAATTCGATAAAAGTGAAAAAGTGTTAATGTGCCTAATCAACAGTAGACAATTTGTGTTACGACAACAGGCTTAAACTGGGTTTCAGTAGACGTCGTTGAATAAATAGATGGATAGTAAGAAACTATAGTAATTTACAACAATACTGTTGCAATGTATAAGTTCATGGTCTTATTCCATAAATCACTGCTTTATTACCTGCTAAACGTCATTAGTCATTTTGACAAACAGTTTAAATTTTATCCATTTTAATGCTGTCTAGTAGTTATCTATTTTATACGCGTAAACACATTTTTGGGAAATTTATTTTACTAACTTGATTTTTCGAATGATTTAGTATAATAATTACGATATGTTGGCAACGGATATCTCATTTCCTGCATTTTTTGCACTTATTGAGTTTGTGTTATAAAAATATCTGTAATGATTCATTTTGTCTTAAATAACTCTGAACTACTCGTGGAAGATGATAGCAGAAATATATGCTTTTAGTATATGGAAGGTTTCGCTACACAAACATGCCGAGTTTTGATGAAAGGGTATACCTTTAAAAGTTTTTTATTCTATTTTTGATTTTATATCTCTGAATATTTAGTTTAAAATAGAGTACCTACCTTCTTTAGAGACCTATTAAGCTTACAGCTTCAGCCTGTTATCGTAGTCTTATTTTAAACCACTAGTTGCCGCATGGAAAATAATTTAGTCGGTGTAAATTAGGAAAAGTTTCTCGCTATTTTGGCTTAATTGCGCATACTATCATGCGCATAATATGGTACTTGCACATAATATCATTGTGGGCAATAAACAAACTATAATAATAATGGGGTCTTACCTATCAGCGTTCTTCAGATATCCGTCAATTATGTCATTATTTTCATCCTTTTTTAAAAAACAATATATGTTTTGAATTAAATTAATTATATGGATGGAGAAAGAAAGAAGATTGAGAGAGGACTCGAGGAACTGATATGTAGTGCCGTTGTAGAAAATGTGTTGGTGACTTCTGTCTTATCCATGTAAAGATTTTTTTTACAATAAGTCGCTCCGTGTTTATAAAAAATGTCAAACTCTACTTCTAAGCAAGCAAACGCTAACAAGGTATACTTGGAATCGTCGGAGGTGTATGTATGATTTTTGAAAATGATTAAGGAAAAAAGTTCATGTTATAAATAAAATGACGCCTACAACAAGTTTTCATAGTCTTCCTGCGCTTACGCCCTGACAACCTGTAACCATAATTTACTTCTCTCTTCTTCTACTAGGCGCAATGCTTTACATCTTGTTGAATACACAGTATTATGGAGAATTTTTTCAACCACGACACCACATCGCCGCAACATTCCTATAAACTTTTGGCAATATATATAACCGCAAGTATGATAACCGCTGGCATTTTTAATAACTCTCAAAAATATTTTGTAGATATATTATGTCCTTAAAATATTTAATTTTTTATGACTTATTTAACTGAATATTTTTTATCAGAATCCTGCAGGAAATATTTTTGATAACAATTCAGATGATGTTTAAATTTACCGAATTGTAATATATTCATTAATAAAGCATGAATGGAAAGTTTTAGAGTGATGGCACGGATCAAGAACCTTCAATTGACGGATGAGGCTAAACTTGAAATTTTTATTTCTATATTTCGTGATACAAAGTGTTATCTGCCAATAAAAGGAAGATAACACTATGATACACGTTAATATTAAATTATCAAAGATAATTAATTAATTAATAAGAATTAATTAAGTGATTATTATCATTAAGAATTAACTAATTGTAATTATTATTTTGGGAGATATGCTACTCGTCTCTGATTTGGCAGCATCAAACAGTCACCAAACTGGCGACTAGATAATTCATACTGAATGATACTGATGTAATGATGACTTTATTGTAGTTGTATGCTAGAAAGACATAAAAACAAATCTTTGATGGCTTTTATCTTTTTATAGTTACTTGAAAAATAATTTTTCTTTGCTGTTTGAAACAAAATGAGCTTCGAGGCAAAAAAATACTTGTTTTTCCTAGATTTGGGTAAAAAAGTATAAATAGTCAATAATATTGCGGTATGTACTAATCATTACTTTATTTTTTATAAAAATTAAAATGGCAGTATACATTTTAACAATAAAACAAAATGAACAATAATTCTTTTTTTTAAATAAAAATTATAAATTGTCACAACATTTAATGCTGATAATTATATTTATGGCAGTTATGGGGTTTTAATTATAAAATCAGATAAATAATTTTCAAAAATAAGTATTGAGATAACAGCTGTTATAACCCATGCAAAAATATCCTTTTGAGAATGGACTTATGTGGACCCTCCCAGTTAGTACATTGTCAAAGGTTTTAGTGAGTAAAAATTGTAAAATTTTAGAAAGATTATTTTTACAAAAGGAAAGATATTTTCACAGGGATCCTGTCCTGACTCGGAAATAATAGTAACTTAAATGATTCGAGTTTTCTTTTCTTCAGTTATGTACCCACTTGTATTCAAAATTGATTGATTTTGTATATGTTAGGTCGTTTCTTTATACATTGTCTTTGAATATTGTTTGAAAAATAATTTCTCAATTTTCCATACAACTGTGTGCATAGCTTGCGTTACAAAAATTAGGAAAAAGTTAAACGAAGTTACAGTGCAAAAGTTATAATATTCAATTAAATTATAAAATTATTTTTTTATAATTGCCAAAAATTGTTTGGAAAAAGAAAGCACTTAGTTTCAAAATTAAATCTACCAAAGGTTATATTTTGAATCTAATGTAAATAATTTTTCAAAATTTATTTTTAGCATTATGGGAATTTAATTTGTGCTCAAAACACAACAAAAATAGCAAGGCTAGTATATTATTTCCCCTTTTAAGAATTTAATCCCTTCATTCAAACTTTGTATTTTTTATTTTACTTGAGGTATTTTTATATTGCAGCATCTGATGTTAGCACTAACTACTTAAAGTCAAATTCAATTTATAATTGAATTAACTCTGAAATGCACTAATATCAAATGGTGCAACTCAGCCTCTAAGAGTGAAGTTAAAGACTCTGGCCAAAAATTAGGGAAGAAATTGTTCAATTAATGGTTCGTGAATATTATTGTTTTTAGCAAGAAGCAAACATTTTCTAAAACTTACTACACATATTATAATCATTTAACATTTATTATTTATGATTCCTTGAAAAGAGAGAACGTTTCTTTAACTACTAGAACGTAGTAAATAATTTATTTTTATAATGCCTCCGTTAAGAAATATAAAAGTAAATGAGATTTAGCTGCATATACTTCTGAATAGACTACGATTAAATTGGATCAATTGGCAGTTGTTTGACTTGAAATTTAGCTGCCTTATTAAAAGTGTAATCTTTATTAATGCGGCAGACACACTACTACCAACATAGAGTATAATATTCTATAGCTACCAACATGGCCTCTGATTGTTTACCGTGACCTAAGTTGTGCGTTTATGATTCTAACCTTTAATGAACGTCAGTCTACAGTTGCCTACCAACTCTATACGCTACTTGTGTCTGAAGATTGTGAATTTGGCTGTACGTATTACCAAAATTTTAATTGTGACCAGAAAGTGTTCAATTGCTCAAATATTTATTAATATAATAAATTATGGATAAGTAGAGTTTTATCAAACTAAAGTGGCATCTAGTAAGAGAGAATGTATGATGTATTTGTATGTGCATCCGTATCTACACTCTCTCTTGTTCAGTGCTACTTTGGTTTGATATAACTATAATTAAGATTATTTTCCTTAATACAAAATGGGCTTTAAATTATCGAAAAACTGGTCTAATATAAATCATGATTGCAAAATTTTTGCTATTGCTTTAAGTACAGTAAGTTTTTTAATTTATAAATGTATTTTTAGTAAATTAAAATGCTTTAAAAATGCGGAATCTAAAACTATTGTCAAAAAGTAACAATTGCATTGGCTGCCATCGAGAATTCGGGAATTTTTTGTTTTTATTAAACTATGGAACTAATGAAATTAATTATTCTTGAAGCAAGAGTATTAAGACACGTTTAATAATTATTATATTAAATTATTAAATTATAGTTATTAATGCTACATGTGGGATAAGTAGCAAATAATCTGACAGTCGTGGTGTTGCGGCGTGAGCGTAAGGTTATGGGACATTCTTATGAAGACGAGTGTGGTAGATGTCGCTACGAGCCGTAGGCGAGTTGCGACAACCACACGAGTCTTCATAAGAATGTCTCATAACCTTAGAGCGAATGCCGTAATCACGACTGTCATATTTGCTACTTATTCCGCAAGTAGCATTCAATACTTTTTACAACAATCGCTCGGGAAGTTGACTTTGAGAGAAATTTATCAATTTGAGAAATGATTTATTTACTTATTTTAAATGTAAATTATGTTAAAATTATTATGTATAAATAAATTATGTTAAAATATTAACATAAATTATTTAGTATATTATGATTTTCATGTTATTATCGCGGCGTCAGATGGCGTGTCAGTAGTTTCTAGTAAAGTGAGAAACGTAATACAGACAGTATCCGTGAGGTTATATTTTATAGTAGTATAGTGTATTAGGAATCTGTGCAGTTATGTAGTCTATAACCGAACATGTGCGTTTATGAAACACATATAGTTAAGTATGCGATTATTGTGTATTTTGAAGGTGACATACAGCGCTCGAAAAGTCTACTTCTCGAGCGGGCGTTGTAAAAAAACTATTCAAGCAATGGCTATGCTCGTGAGTATAAAATTCAAATAAATGCATTTTATTAATTAGGTTAAATGATTAAAAAATTTCCATGAATGAAACCGACGTTTTTAATGTTCAAAAATAGTTATTATAAACGAGCACAACCATATTTTTATCTATGAATCAATGCAGTTTGGTTTAGTTTTTCCTTTGTATGAGTGTACTTTTGTATATTTCTACCAGCGTTGCCAACCCAAAATCTGTCTCGGTGGTAGATATGATTTAAAAAGTTGGTAGTTTTCAGTGATTTCTGCTTAAAAGCTGGTAGATCTAATCTTAGATCTAGTTAATTTGAGTTACTCAAAGTTGATAATCTACCAACTTTCTAAAAATATTCAAAGTTGGTAGATTTACCTAAAAGTTGGTAGAGTTGGCAACGCTGATTTCAACAGACTTTCGATAAATTACAGAGAGTTGGCAGCCCTTAATCTTCTTGTCTCTGTGCGATAAGTGCATTAACTTCTAAGATAATTAGTCATAGATTTTTCACAGAAATAGCGCATAAAATAAATAAAATTGTGAACATAATGTCTCGTTTTAAGATGTGTAGCATTAAGTAAAAAAAATTACGTATGAAATTTGTTCATATTTGTGAATAAAATATTCGAAAATTAAAATTAAAATAAATACTGAAGTGGATCAAAAAATTAAAATTTGTAACTAGAAATATTTAAATTAATTTGATTCTATGTACAAAAATTAAGTTATTTGTTTCTTAACCTAAAATTTTTTTTTTTTTGATATGCGGTAATTATAATAAAAATATATATGGCATCATCTCGGGCTTAAAGCTATTTTAAAAGCAGTCAAATGCTTTATTTAATAGTTAATCGTTTTCTTAAAGCTATATAATATATTTTTTTTTATCTTATTATTGCGTGGCAGTTCAAATACGTTCCGTTTAATAAATACATTGAGGGGATGTTTAAACTAACTAAGCGCTTAGAGTTTACTTGATTGTAGGAAATTAGCAATTACTCTGAACTATGGAAGACTGAATACAAAAGTAGGTATCGAAAGTAACAAAGCAGTATATCCGTACCTTTACTAACAGTTCATCAATTAGAAATCTAATCCATTTAAATATTTTTACTTTTGTACAGTGTTGTCGAAAATATAAAACTCAGCGCTTATTTACTTTAAACACAACCACTGACTAATATTTATTATTACATTTGAAACTCAGAATCAGTTCATGCCTGAAGTACATCTAGATCGAATTCGCATTGTTATAACTGTTCTGATCACTCTTTTATAAACTTTATATTACTGATTAAACTCATCAATAAACGAAGTTCTACGTTGCTTTAGATAAAAATTGGAGTTTCTATGAGTGTTATTCGGTTATAAACCAATTTTGGATTTCAAACTATGTACCATACATCAATTATTTTACGTTTTTTTTTTTCATTTAACGCGAAGAAATTATTTATCTTTTCGACGTTCTATAACGTGTCATATGTGTTAAATTATTTACAATTTCGAATATTTTTTTTTGTATATCAAACGAAAATACTATTTTACTACGTTACTTCTAACATTAATCCATTCGGTTCTTCGGGTTCACAGCTTCCACAGTATCCACCACATTTACCGCGTATATTTCTGGGATCCTGCTCAGAACATGAGAAAAATTTGATTAGAATTTTTTTTAAATGAAAAAATATTATTGGACTTAGAAATAGAAAATCTTGTTTTTTCTGTGTAGGGAAATAAAATACTTACACGGTAGTCTACTTTAACACTACTTTTTGGTTCAATACCCTTCCATTTTGTTTTTGGCGATACTTGAAAATCAGTATTTTCTAAATAAATAGAAAATATACCCTGAGGACAATTATTTAAACTGTAACAATCACCTGCTGTACCATATCGCATTTTCATACTTGGATCACCATAGTGAGTAGCATATTTGAAATCATCAACTGTAAAAGCCATGAAGATATTAGAATTATTTTCTAAAATTAGGAAGAACGTTTGTTCTTCTAGGGCCAGAAGATAAGTGGATAATAACATGCAGAAAACTTGATGAACTTCATAAATTTCAAGTGAATTAGAATAATTGACGCAGATGGTAATTAAATCGTAAATAAAACCAGTTTATCATTTTATCAACGCTGAGTCCAATTATTTTCTTGAATAAGCTGAAGCTTAGTATATTGCAAGTCTAGACCAAAAAATTCAGGATATTCTGATTTCAATGCAGGAAATAAACAAAGAGAATATCTTGAGGAGTCTCTCAGGAAAATTTGTAGAATTTGGAGAGGCTCGGGGAGAAATATATCATTATTTGGATTTTAAATGAAACAATAAAACTGGCATCTAATGGTAAATGGAGAAGGGAAAGGACAGACACCAGAATATTTGAATCTGAAATGAAACTAATGAAAAATATACTTACTTTGTACTTTCAGTGTAGCTAAATGTAATCGGATCCGAGCAAAATTTGTATGTCCTAGATGATTTTTTAAAGGACGAGCACGTTGTGGTGCTCCACAATCAAGACTCGGATTTTCTGATCTGAAAATTAGAAAGAAATGTGTTAAAATCATTTGGTCATAAATTATAGAATGCAGCATTGGAAGGAATGAAATGGATGTTGTGGACAGCCGTTGAAGACAAGTTGCTTGTAGATCAACGTTTGCCAAGGTTTTTCGATAAGCTTTCCAAAATTATACATACTGTGTATTGTTAAAACGAGCATAGTTAAAGTCAGACATTAAAGTCAAATATTCAACTGGTCGATTTGTATTCATTCCATCACAATAAATTCGAACTTGTTTTCCTCGAACAGTTAATAGATATTCACCATCTTCATGTTTATTCGATTTTGTTTGGAGATCACGACATCTTTTGTATATTTTTGCACCTAGAGAGAGAATAAACATTTGAAAAATATAATTAAAAAAAAAAAAAAAAACTATTTAAATTACTTACATTTTTGTTTACGCCTTGGTTTAATAGCTGGACACAAATTTCTACGTATTTTTTTACCATATTCGTTTTCGCAATGCATTTTTCGTTTTTGAATACCATTAATACACTGTCCCCATTTTTCAATAACCCATCGGTACTTTGTTTTGGGACAGTATAAAATTGGAGGACATTGACTAAACAATTTTTTCGTTCCACAATAACGTACATCTCGACATTTTTTATTCGTGTATTTATTAACACACATAAATCGTCGTTTATTAAGTTCGTCACATGATTTGGGACACTGTAATTTCAAAAGGAAACCATATTAAACACTGATAATTGAGAATAAAAATGATGATTGTATATACCCCCATATCTTTCCAGTGGCATGCAGCAATACGTCGATTTTTTTTCACTTGTTTAGAACCTGGACATTGATAACATCGTTCAGCATGTGGAGGTTTATGCCTTTCATCACATTTACTCGTATCCAATATGTCACCATTCTTTAAATTTACACAATTTAAATGACGAATACGATAACAATTTTGGTCACACTGAAAATAAATATTTTTATTAATATTTCAAAGTAGAAAGTTGTGGCATGATGTTAAAAATATCCCAACTCTTGGAACTGAAATTTAATACCTTAACCTTATTTCGAGGTGGAGATCATTTCAAGTAAAAAAATACAGAGGCAAAGGTTAACTTCACTTTTGGACCCTGAGTCAATAGACCTTCACATAAAGGATATTAAACGATATTAAAACGCTTGACTTAAATAGAAAACAATTGTAATGAAAGCTTTAGAACAAGTTGGTCAATTTGAGCACTTTAAAGACAGATAAATGAAGGCCTGATTGCTTAAATAAAATTGATAAGCATGTATTAAAGATAAAGATAAAGAAAATTAGACGCATATCCTAGAGTAAATCAAGGCTGAGTGGAGACTATAATATTCATAAGATGATTATGAAAACCAGCCATTGGTATTTTTACAAGAAAACTATAGTTTTCTGGTTTCCAAGTTCATATGTCATAAACTTATAAGTATTTTTCAATTGGAAAGGCTGTCAGGTGAAGAACAGAAATAAAATTAGAAAAATTTAAAGTACATACTTCTCCCCAAGCTGAATGAGTCCAATTTCCATAGCAATGTGTGTAAGAATAGCATTCTTTTTTCATTTGAGGTCGTTCTGTGTTACAAAAGTGATCAGGTATTCTTATAGCTTCTCTTTGACATTCAAAATACCGTGCTTGTGTTCCTTTTCCACATGTTGTGGAGCACTAAAAATTCATTTTATCAAAAGGTGTTTTAAATTCATTTTCAGTATTTATACTTACTGGTTCCCAATGATTTCTTTCAATCCATTTTGGACAAGAATCAATTTTACATAGTTGAATATCACTAGGTTTTGGCATTTTGCACAAACTTGAAGATAAAGGTCTTAAATATTGATCCGTACAAACAACTGTTCGTAATTGTTGGCCCATATCACAGGTTGTTGAACACTAAGAAAATTTTTGGAAAATATAAAATATATTTACAGTGTATTGGGTAAATTTTAATACTTACTGCTGTCCAATTTCCGGTTGTCCATTGTGGTATTGTAGGTGCTTCACATTGTCCATTACATTTTTCAATTCTTGGTGGTTTAGTTAAATCCATACAATGATTATCATGGACAACTTTTTTCGATTGATTATAATCGATCAATACACAGTGATAAAATATTTGCCGTTCTCCTTCACATGGTTTGGAACATTCTGTAGTGTAATCTGCTCTTTCCCATCTAAACATAAAATTTGGTATTATAACAAAAAAATTTTCTTGTAAATAATGGAGTGAATTGTTTCTTTACAAATAATTCGTAAGCAATCAAAAAAGTTATTATCCGCCTAAAAATTCGCTGGTGAGAAAGAATGGAAAAATTGATTAAACTTGCTTCATAATCAAAATACCATTGCAAACAACAGACAGTGGATTTGAATTTCCTGGATTGAAAAATAAGAATAGGCCAAGCTTTAAGGAATAAGGAGAAGAGAAAAGTATAAGTGGCTGGCTGCAGATTAAGGTTTTAGTCAAATCTTCAATCCTTCATATTCAATCCAAAAAGTTAGGATAAATTGACTATACTCTGCGTCACAGTGAAAATACCATTGCAGGCAACAGACAATGGATTCGAACTTCCTGGATTGAAATTGTGTATTCCAAGCTAAACGTCCAGGAATAAGGAGGACAGGTGTAAACGTCTGGCTGCTGATTAACGTTTTAATCAGATTAACAGCTGGTATTTGAAGGTTTATTTATTCCAATCAGCAAATCGAGAACTTATTCGATCGTAAACATATACCAAAGGTTAAAAGACAGATGAGGAGACTGAAATAAATTTTCTTAAATATCGTTGTATAGAATATTTACCTAAATTTACAACGAATGTTACATGGTCGAGCATAAGATTCTGGTTTCGGTTTATGTGCACAATATTCTGGTGGTACTTGACGGTGTGAAATATCTTGTACACAAATTGCATGCTGATATTGATGACCTTCACATTCTTCTGTGCATTCTGTCCAATTACCATATGTCCAGGTATATTCAGGTTGTCTATTTACCATGTAGGAGTAATGAACGGTTGTAGATAACGATCCTGATTTTAACACCTAAAACTTGGTATTTATTAATCATATAATGAACATTAATAATAAAAATGAATTTTCTTGCGAAGGGTAATGTGGGCTAGTGTAGCTTTTATCGAGATTCGTGAAGCGTAATAGAGACTAGAGACCTCCTATGCAGAGCCATAAGCGGCCGTGGCTGAATGTTAGACGCCTTTCTGGGCGGGGTCTAGTTATCGGTCGTTGTGAACTTTGTACTGCGCATCAGAGTGTTTAAGTGCTACAAAACAATTGATTGAAAACAAAAGACAAAAAAAGGAAAACAAAAAGGAGCCTGATGCGCAGTACAAAGTACGCAACGACCGACTCATCCAGATCGGCGCCTTTTTCCTACTACCCATTGCACTCGAGTTCTATGTTCTTGGACGAAATTTTTGCTCAAATGCCTTTATAATCAGCTGTTTACTGGCAATTGAGCATCGAGATTTTCGCAAAATAGACTTGCTTGCCTCGATTAGATTTCTGTCCTTTTCCTAATATCGCGTATTGTATACTGCCTATTTGTTTGCCTTCGTAGTTTAAAAATCACTATGTATATGAACTTTTTAATCGGAGAGTGGAAAAAGCTTTCAGGAACGCAGTAAGGAATTTGAAAGGAAATTTTCTTTAATATACAAAGCTTCAATTTCGGAAGCATTTATCATCCGTGGTATTAATATATATTAATTCTAGTCACCTGAACTACAAGCGGTTTTGTTAATGCAAATTTCTGATTAGAAGTGATTTTTTCTTCATTCAATTTCGAGCCCGTATATACAAATTGTAATCCACCATAAAATTGTGACGTTTCATTTTTCTGTATCCGATAATTGCCGTTGAATATATATCCACCACTTTCATTTTTCAATGCTAGCCAGAAATAAAAATAATTTTAATATCAGTGGGAGAAATAAAAATAGATTGAAGAAAAATCAAACAATTCTATTTACCTAAATAAAAGTAGCTTCCATCCTTAGATTTAATGTTTTTCTTCCAGATTTTTATGTTATAGCTACCTTGAGGTATTGTTATAATATCAATATAGCCGTCATGATTTTTGTATAAAATTTCATTTGCTGTATTATTGATTTCATGGCATGTACTGTTATCACCACCACAATTTCCACACATATCTACGAGAAAAAACAAAATTTATAAAATAAGAAATTTCTATTTAAAAAATTCTGGCCAGGAACGCAAAAGCATACATATTTAATAGCATAAGTCATTTAATAGCAGAGTGTGGATTAGGAAAATGTTGAAGCAGGTTTTTTGTTAAGTAGCATTTTTTAGGAGTATATTTTAATTAAAGTATAAGTCTTAAAAATTAGAACCTACCTAAAATCAGATCTGACCCAAGAGCATGATCACAGCCTCCTTTCTTACATATTCCATTGACGCATATATCATACTGATTTAAATCACATTTTGTGCCATCTTTTACTTTTTCAGCAAACTTATAATAATCTTTTCGATTTTCAACACGACAATATAATACACATTTATTCTTATTCTCTACTAAAAACAAATACAAAAATAATTATTGACAAAAATCAACGATAATAAAAAAAAATTTTGTAAGCTATTTACATCCATATTTTGGTAGCCATCGAACATTATGAGGTACACTCGGAATGTTAAAATTATTTCCATTATATGCACTACATTGAGTCTCCCTGTAAACCAAAAAAACATTCAATATAATATATTTTGTTTTTGGTGGCTTCTGTTTCAAGGCCTAAAATAGTTGAGCTGACGAAGGTATAGCCATAGTGATCCAAATATCATTTTGGTGTGTGAGCATGAAAAAAAACATAAATCTTCGATATTTTCAAAGCCACACTCATCCAAGTGCCATTTGTAATTATTTTTTCCCGAGAATTCTCAATCTTTTACTTACTGAAGAATTTATTTTTTAATGTGAAACTTGGATCAATATGGTTCTACCGTCTCCAGTTGTTCTTTTTATAAGGTATATTTATAATCTTACCTTGCATCTGCATATGGATGATTCGGATTAATAACGCACGCATGTGTATTACATGTTGTATATTCAACAGCTACACCCCGACAATATTGTCCAAAGTATGGTCTTGGGTTATTACATTCTCTGCGTCTTTTTTTTATGCCGCCACCACAACTCATTGAGCATTCACCCCAACTAAAAATAATCTATAAATCGCAATCGAAATCGAACAATAATTTTATACTATTTTGATTTTTGTAATAATACTTACTCGCCATATGGTCCCCAACCACCAGCAATCGATTTAATATTGTTTGGGTTAACACATTTACCTTGTAAACATATTCTGCAAAAATTTACAATAAATTTTTATAAAATAATGGCATTTTTACGTTTGTGTTGTATTTAATTTTTTGAAGTTTATTGGCGTAGATATATAGTAGACCACAAGCTGAAATTTTTCAGGTGAAATCACCCACCAGGAAACATGTTGAAAAAGATGCTCTTATATGTAAAAGTAAGTTTAAGCACCTTGGCGCCAGTTTTGCGCGGTACAGGTGAGTATAGGTGAAAATATGGCTGTCACACCCCTTGATATCCCAGCCATGCATAAGCAAATATGTACGGATTTATGCAGAGACCACCAACACCGTAGTAGTGGGACATCAATATTTTCACCTGTACCGCGCAAAACTGGCGCAATGGTGCTTAAACTTACTATTACATATAGGAGCATCTTTGTCAACATGTTTCCTGATTGGTCATTTTACCCGAAAAGTTTCAGCATGAGCTTGCGGTCCAGAGGGGATAAAATTGAATCTTGAAAGGGGTAGTCTTAGGTATTATGGTTCTCTAGAGAAAACTCTGATGTCTGAGAGATTCGATAGTGTATTGGCTCGTAATATTGCATGGTTCTCATTAAATGGAACGGTTGACCAATATACATTTTCAAAGATTCACCGATCAAAGACTTGCAATAGGTGTGATCATTTTTCAATTGAAAGGATTGTTTTGATGGGTCAGTTGCCTGCTTTTTGTAAACGTTATGCAAAACTAGCCTGTAAAATAAGTTAATTTAGAGCTCTGTCGGTGGAACTCATTAATTCCTGTCTATTTCATTTATTCCATGAGAGAGAAAAATGGAAAGAAGTGGGTATGTATTTGTTATCGCATGTTTTCACACTGGCTTTACCTTTTACGTCTCTTAAGAGATCTTTTAACAAATCTTTCTATATAATGAGATGAATTAAGTTAATATCAAATTAAGAAAAAAAATTATATTCACCCTGGATTTGCTAATGTTTTGTTACATAGTGTACCATCGGCAACTGTATGATGAAATAATCGGCATTCATTATATTGCTGTGTATGAGGACTTTTACACCAGAGAGTATCACAAGTATCCTAAAAATATAATACTTATTATTGACTGTAGAAAAAAGTTTTCCTGGTTGCAGATATATGATATACCTGCATAGCGGGACATAAGGTAGAATCTGGATCAATTAACTTGCATTGTTCTTCAGGTGTAATATCTACGCCGGGTAGTCGAATTCTTCCATTTTCATCTTTTTCCACAATCATATCAACAGCAGGAGGTGCTTTTAATAAACATTTCGATTTGGCGGAGCTAGGTAATAATAAAACGTTAATTTGCGGTTATATATTAAAATATAAAAATTCACTTTCTTACTCAATAAATTCAGATAAATGATGTTTAGCACATGGTGACCATAGCCACGGGTTACTTATTTCGGTCATTTGATGTGCCATTGCACCTAGTATTAGTTTGTTTTTGTGGATTTGTTGACAGGAACGTGATCCATCATGAGGCATTCCTAATCTAAAAAGAAAATGAAATTTTTGATCAAAAAAATACTTAAGAATTTTAGGAGACACGTACACATGTCCAATTTCATGAGCAATGGTAAATGATGTTCCAAGTCCTGTTTCTTTCACTATGGCACAGCTGTCCTTCTTACACATTGTACTTTCATTGGCCACTCCCAAAACATTACAATCAGTTGGTGTTCGGCATAACTTCGATCTAAAATTAAAAAATTGCATTTATACACCGTTAATAAAATTTGTATTTCATTTTTATACCTCGTCAAAAGAACTGCTACATTGTAGGATCGGTTTTTACGATAGTTTTTGGTGTATTCACTATATTTTTGCCATTCACAAAACACTTTTAACATTTCTGTAGAGTTTAAATTACCTAAAAAATTTATAAATATTTTCAAGTTAGAATGCTTTAATACAAAATTTTGTCATAATACAGAAAGTTTTATGATTAAAATTATTAATGTTTTCATTTCATAGTTTCAACTTTCATAAAGATAATTTGTCGATTTGATAGAGCGAAAATTCGGATGATTTTTATGAGAAAAATTTTACCTTAAAGATATAATTGTATTTCATACAACTTACGATTATTCGACGACTTCATAATATCATAATCATCCAAATCAATAATTCCAACCACAGAAATTCGAATCGAATTTCCCAATGTATCATTTTTGAATAATAATGCTACCTAAAAATATACAAAAATTAATTTCCTTAAAATTAAATCTAGCGTAATAAATATAAACACATAATGTCCCAGGAAACTTCAATTAGGAAAAAGGGTTTGCAATATAAGGCAAGAGGTCCATTGTTTACGCATTTCAAACGATGGATCATAGCTTTAAGTAAGCAAAGATAGATAAAAGGGAGAAAATTTCACGAATATTCTAGTGACTCTCTGATAGGATAAGGCTAAAGCTTAAGGCCTCACGGGAAGAATTTGTTCGGCAGTTTACATTGACGTGTGCTAGAATTATCACTTAACTAAATGAAAAATAATCGGGGTGGTTTCATTAATGACTAGATTGGTTCTTCATTGGTCAGTGCATAAATAGGCAGGGTCATAATCAGAAATTTGTACGGTGAGAGGTCTCTATGGTTTACATCTGTAAGAAAATTTAAGAATTTACAGAATTTCAAAGAGAAAGTATTTGTGGTACTACAAGACCGGTATGGTCTGAGTATAATTGTAGGCGTTCCGAATATCTTATATCACTTATTTGGAAAATTGTTGCGGCTATTACAAGACACTGGCTATGCGGCAGGCACTCTTAACGCCTGGGCCTGCCAGTGTATCATGACTAATGCAGGAGCTGTCACAGTGTGGAGAAGGAAGAAACGATGTATCATCTTCTCTGCCACTGCTCAGCTCTTACCACGAAGAGGTGGACTCACTTGAGGCAAACTTTCTTTGTCGATATCTCCGACCTGAAGTCCGTTGACGTCAAAGCACTCTTGCCGTTTCTAAACAGCCCCAAATGGTTTAAGAAGTACTGGCCGAGGGTGGGGCCAATCCTTTTCGGTATAGCAACGGACTTTATGGTCTAAATGTATCCCACCCCAGGACAGCCTAATCTAGGGACCTCTGGATCTTATCGCTGACTACGGCCTACTAAGTAGATAACAGGGTGGGAATTCTTGATTGGTTTTTTGGATTACTCCTGAAGTGACAAGCCTTATTACCAGGTAAGAATTATCAATACAGTGAAAATTTTAAAACTTCTAATATTGATAACATAGAAGAAACAATTGGTGCCACTAACTGCTTCTAATTTGTTTCATAAAATACTTACATGTGACATTAACGTTAAAATATAATGATGTAAGTCGCCTTTTAATAATTTCTTTGATTTCAAAGATCCATCAACAATAATCAGTACTTCAACAACATAATCTTGATTTTCAGTCATTGTTGTACCATCTTGTCGTTTCCAACGTCGCTCTTCTGTATACGCTGAATAAACCGGTTGATTATTTATCGTCCAATCTCGATTATCTGTGTACGCGTACTTATCATCGTAATGCACTATGTTATTACCACTGCCACCATATTGATAATTATATTCATCGTTTGAATAAAATGTTGAATATTGATCATCATCAATATATTCTTTTGCATAGCGCATACTTAATAATTTTCTACGATCATACCAATTATATTGACTTCGAATTGAACGTTTTTGTCTTGAATTATCTTCGTAGTTTGGAGATGAATCTAAAATAAAGAAGAAGTTGGTAGTATTTTGATGGCTAGATGTGGGTTTCTGATTAGGTGGAAACACTCGTTTTTGACAAAACATGGGCAACATTTTTGTCTGTTGGCTAAGATAAACCAAAATGAATCAGTGTCGTTTTTAAACTAGTATATTTAACTCCTCCCGCCAAGTAATTATAAAATTCGTTCAGATGACGATATTCAACTATGTAATCAAACAAAAATGTTATTCTTATTATTCATTTTACGTTTTTTAAATATCAAATATAATGCAATGAATAAGTCGGGAAAAAGTGTCGAAAGTGGGGAAACAGCACCGATTTGAATGAAACTTATTGTAACGTGTTTATAGGACCTCAAGAAATATTCAGCCAACTCAACTTAGTCAGAACGGAGCATAGGGCCCCAGGGGGCGGCTTATGAAGCCCAAATTTTGAAATGTTTATTTTGACTTAAAATTGTTATCTAGTAAGTATTTTTGGTTGCTGAATACGAATCCGATGTCAGATGACAATAATTCAGTCACGTATTCCAAAAGTCATGCCATTATTGACTGGAAATTCCTCTTTTTTTCACAAAAAGGGAAAACTAAGTATTTCTAGTCCAAACTATTATCAAGGAGGTATTTTTGGTCGCTGATTACGAATCTGATGTCAGATAAACGGATTTTATCTCGTATTCTGAAAACCGTTTTTGCTAAGCCATTTTTTGGCATAAAAACGGCAAACTAAGTATTTATCGTCCAAGCTTTACTCTATAGGGAATTTTAGCCGCTTATTGCGAATTCGATATTCGATTATAAGGACATCTTATTAGTTGTACTAATAAGTTACGCGGTGTGCGTGTTTTCGTTGCATGAGTTTAGAGTTTGAAGATGTTTGAAGGTAGT
Source organism: Chrysoperla carnea (assembly GCF_905475395.1). NCBI lineage: Eukaryota > Metazoa > Arthropoda > Insecta > Neuroptera > Chrysopidae > Chrysoperla > Chrysoperla carnea. Next base: position 111,581,634 of record NC_058337.1, on the reverse strand, counting down.
TTTATTAAAAGTCGTAACTATATCAAAAAATAATACACTTCCTGGAGTTGAATAAAAAGTTAAATAAAAAAAATATTCTACCTGATGTTGTGTCACAATTGGATGTTGGTAAATCGACCAGATTGTCATTTGGATCCATATTATGTTCTTTATTAAATTTTTGACGATGCATGGCATGAAGAATTGTGGTGGCATCTTTTTGGAAATTTTCTGTTGGTTCGATTAAATATGTTTCATTTTCTGTTCGTATATATCCTGTCTGAAAAATTTAATTTACACGAAATTAATTTAAATGAAAATTTATTGAGTTCTTTCATTTGTTAATTTTTGGTTTCATTCCTTTTTATTCATTGGATGTAAGGACAAAAGTATTAAAGAAAAGAGAAACCTAAAAAAATTTTAAGAAAGGCTTATTTATCTATCTTTGCGATTTCCGTGTGTCTTGTATTCAATGAGCTTCGAGATAACGATTTCTAGTAGTTATGTGTGCCTTTTTGATGTCTCTTTTATATTTAATTTTATTCAGGCATGATTGTTAAATTAATTGTGTTACTTCGATATCTCAACATCTGCATATATGTTAGTTTTATTTTCAAAAATAGTAGTGTATTCTGGCACTATTTACACAACCATAAAAAGTTTATCATAAATGATATTAATTGATATTCTGAATGCTTATAAACACAAATAAAATTTAAAAAAAAGAAAAAAAACACACCCTTAATATCTCAATTAAAAAGCAATAATTGTTATTCTCATTCATTGACATATATTACATTTATATATTGTTTAAGTAAAAAAGTAGGTAATTTATTAATATAATCTGTCAGCAATAAAATATTATTTATGATTGTTGTAAATCCATAATTGTAATGCGAGTCATGGTTTCTTTAAAGGTGAATAATTGCTTTAATCATAGTTATACGTAATTATTTTTCGATCACGTTATTTATAATTACCTGAGAATTACAAATCTGCGATTTTATTGCAGACATTATGTTATTTGCATGATATTTAGCCTGCGGTCAAATAACTTCGGTTTATTTATGCCTCCAATATATTTCATAAGAGTGTTGGATAATATTCTACCTAAATCATTGCTTATTGTTGAAAGTTACCCTAAGACATTTAAGTTTTCTATATCTTACCAATTATGAAGTTGACTTTCAAACTTCAAGAAAGGTGTGCCTTAAACGTTCGTCTCTGTATAATTATTTTCTAAGTTTTCTTTTGTTAAGTTACTAAAAACATCCGGTACAATGTATCTACACACAAAAGGTTGTGTGATTGTTGCTGGACAGATTTGGTTAATTCATTTTTGCAAGTAATATTTGAATATTAATTATGTATTATCTACGGAAGTGACTGAATTTTATTTAAATTAGAGAGTGCGCGAATCCAGAATTTTTTTTGAGGGGTATAGTAAAAATTTTCGTTTTTAAGTAACTGCAAATATTTTATGCAGTGTCGACCAAGTTATGACAGAAGGACTTCATCGAATGGTAGATAATGTTAAAATAATGACGATTTTTCTAAACACAGCCTGGAAAGCGTACTCTTCTAGATACAGGGCGTTAAAATTTTAGAAAATAATAGTAGTTTGTGTGTTTAGTAGAAAAATCAATAATTTCCGGACGATTGTAGACCAGGAAACATAAGAGTCAGAGAATGTGCTTTTCTTATGTACATGCTTTTCATGAATATGTTATACAATAGCGACCAAATTCGGATAAATATAACAAACTGTTAATCAAATGTGGTGAAACGATACGGTAAAATTAATTTTCTGGTCTAGGGCAGGAAATTTATTTTCCCGTACTGTTATTTGTTTCATTGTCCGGTAACCATTTAAATACCAAAAATAACAGCTTTTCTGGCCACAAAAAGGAAATTCTTTAACAATTTTAGAAAAACGATATTACAAATTATTTATATTGCCAAAACAGCGTCAAATAGAAGTTGAAGTTTTGGCACACAATCCCTCAAATATGGTGCATTGCATAACGTTATTTTATTTGGAATAAAGTTAGTGGCACTAGATTTTTTTTCCCTAAACGTAGTGATAGCACTTCTATATTTCTGACACTGGTTTTCGTAATTTATCATCATAAACCTTAAAACATGAATGCTCGTTGGCTCATACTATCCAACATATTCACAAAAATATCCTTTTTCTTAAAAAACTTCAATACCGTGTATCTAGAAAAAGACGGTTTACTGACTATAATGGAGTTCTACTATTATAACTTGGACCATCCTGTATAACTTGTGTCGTTGCCTACACAATATTCCTGCCTTCCTTTCGACTATAAAAAATCCAACCTGGGAAATTTTTTTTAGTTTTTGTTTAAATTTCTCACTCGTCCTTACTTTTAAGTTTTTAGAAGGGCAATTGTTTAAATTGTCCCCCCTTTGAATCCACGATTGAAGTATTAAGTGAGATTATATTAAATAATAATATGTGTAAGTGTTATAAAACGCATAGATATCTATATAGATAATAAACATTAGTAGGTACTTAGTAATATAATGATTTTAATTACAACTTATTTAATATTCAATTAACGAACACATATAATCACATATTAGATTGTTAACACCAAGTTTAATATACTTCTGTATTATATTGATAACATCTAAATGATTGTATATTTTATGTATTTAATTTGTAATATATATTTATTTATTCATTTGTTGAAAAATTAGAATTCAAAATCTGCATTTAATCATTATTTATGCCACTGATTTGACAAAAAGCGAAATTTGTTGCATTTAAGACCTATACATTCTTGCAAACAAGGCTTTTTTTTAAACTAATACGTTAACTAATGTTGGATGTCTGCTAATACAGAAATATCTCCTCGAAAAATGGAAATTAAATTCATTAATTTTAAAACTAAATTATATTAGTTACACTCAAACGATTTCGTTTGAAAGTTAATTTAATGGGGAGTGTTCTTAGGTATGTTTCAGGTGCGAGTTTAGGGTTCCGTACTCGGAACAATTAAAGCGATGAGCCTCAAAATCGGTTCAGTTTGGAGAAGGATTTAGGAAAAAGGTAATTTAATGGAGAGTGTTCTTAGATAAGTTTCAGGTGCAAATTTAGGATTCCTTACCCCAAAAATTAAATTTCACTTTTAAATTATTAAAATAATATCTGGCGCGATATTATCAAAAATAAAACTTTCATAAAATTTTTTTAAAATCAGCAATTTTCGCAGATTTTACGGGAATGTGTTTCGAGAACGTGACCGCTATCAGCTTCCAAGCATAATTTCAAAGAATGAATCAGTGTGCCTTGCAAACTTTGAAAAAATTATATTTAGTTTAGGATCAATATTATGAACTTTTTCGATGATAATGCGATTTTCTTGCAATATAGTGTTATTATTGATAGATGGAGTACCAATGTTTGAATCCAAAATTAAATTTGAAATGTAAACTAACTGCAGGGGTTAGTTTAATAAAAGAATGCGGAAATACCTACTCCGCATTACTGGCGTTGTATATGTTTGGTTTCGCGGACAATATAGATGACAATTTAAAAAAATGAATAATGTACCTTTTAAGAATAAATACAATTACGATTAGTATTTTAAATAACCTCATAACTTAATTTGTTTTATTTATTTTATAGACAGTTTGCAATATGTCCAGTATTTAAGAAATAAATTTAAACTCGGCCTTTGGATATACAATTTTTACAATGATTCTGTTGCATACAGATTGATTATTCATTTCTCACAACTTTTTTTTTTTTATCAATGAAAATAATTATATTATGATTATTAAATAATAAAATTATAATTTCATATTTAATTTTGCACTATTGCACTCGACTACTGTTTATAATTTTAGCACACATTTGTTGTAATTTTTTGTTAATAATCAGTTATTTGTTCTGGGATCACGTTTTCAAGTAAAACTATTGTTATAATTTACTGGTATTTTAACAATAATACTATTGCTTTGTTTTAGCAATATGTATAATAAAATCGTGTAACAGATATATGATAAATGTATTACTGATATAGGCTGGGCCCTAATTAGGCGATATCGATATACGATAAATGTATTTCTCACAATATAGGTTGGGTCTTTGTAGAGACGATATCGGATGTTAATTCGATTGTTTCAAGAATTTTAAACAAAGAATTCGAAACTACTTTGAATAAAATTATTCTTAGAAGTGAAACCTACCCATAATTAGTAGGAGTATAATCCTCACTACTTGGTAGCCTCAAAAATAGAGCTTTATGAAAAAAAAAACTTGACGGAAAATGATATTCTATTCTAAAGTTTCCCGCTACTTTTCTACAAAGAACCTGAATTTCGGTATGGTTGTTTACGAAGCAAATCGATGTTATTAAAGCTGCCTAGCCTCTCTTTGGAGGGTTGAAAATTTGAGTTAGTGTAGAGTTAAAATTTTCAAAAGAGTCTTATGAGAGTGTCAACTTCTCAACCCTCTTTTCCAAAATATCATGATTTTTCGCGTTTTTTAAGGGTTTGTGCACTTTTATACTCTCTTCAAATTGAGGTAGAAGGTCGAACTAATGTCAAGGAAGTACCTAGTTTTGGGGATGTGAATTTTCCCCATTTTTATGTCGAAATATTATTAATCTTAGCGGCTTTTAAATCATTTCAGCCTAGTGTCAAAGATGTACGTTTGGTAGATACTCCCTTCTGCTTTTAATTCTCGCAAATTCCGGATGTTAGGGTTTTTTAAGACAGACAATAAAAAAATATTTTAAAAAATATGTGTTTGAACTGAATATTTTTCCCTAATAATATTTAAATTTATTAATTTTTTTACTATTTACAAGTCTAAAAATGTCCTTGTGATAAATTTTTGTATAAAATCTAGTTTTTTTTCTCAATATATACGACTAAAAAATAAATTGCACATACAAGTCTAATAAATTTTATTGATTAACAACTATTGATATGTCACTAATATTAAAAAAAATATTATTAAATATTGAGTTTTTGATGTCAATCATGTTTTATTTATAAACAGATTAAATAAATTGTTGTTCTGCCCCGTCCAGATGTAAAGACCACTAATAATGTCTTTATATTATTAATAAATTTAACATCAAGTATTTTATTTTGATGAATATCCCATTTTTGATATCCATTGGACCAAAATATTTAAAAAACTAGCAGTTTTGAGCCCCACTTATACTGGATATAAAACATCCACTGATTTTACAATGGGAAAGTTAAAGAATAGATAATGAAACGTTTAAAATAAATTAGTCAATTGGAAACTTTTCGTTAATATTTTGACTGTAATTTAGAGCTTGATGAAGTTCAAATAAACTGACGAAACGTTGTGATTTCAACACGCATTAATTTGTTTTAATAAAATATGTTTTAATTTTGTCAACATCCAGCATTCCCACGGTTAATTTAAAGAACTTTTGGAAAACCAACAGTGAAAAATTGGGGTAATCTTTGAAATTTAAGAAATTTTAGCATCAAAACAACCAACTCGATTATAAATGGTTATTTTATGATCTTGAATTATAATTAGTATAAAAATTAATTATTATTATAACTATTAACAAAATAAACGAATCATGTTATTGAAAAACTTTGTTGTTTCCTATTTAGCCTAAAATATAAGTCGAATGGTTTTCGAATTTATCTGGCTGGTATTTGAATTCGTAATCGAATCAAATTAGAATCATTGAAATATTGATCCAAAGATTTGAATTAAATAATAAAAACTACAAAAATGAAATGAAAATTATCGTATGAATAAAACTGAAAGCTTTGATCTGTTTATAACGAAAATCCGATGTGTTTGCATTGAAAATTGCAAACATCTCATTGATTTTTCAACCAGTTTCTGTTTCATGAAGAAATATAATCTATATATGAAACTAATTAATTATTCTTCGTTGTCAAAATTTAATATAATTAATTGGTTTAATTAATTATAATATGTTTCACTCAAGTGTGTAGTATTTTACATGTCAGTTTCAATAAAATTTTATTTTGATCTTATTTTGAGTTCTTGTTTATTTTTTGCTATCAAAACTTTTAACATTGTGTTGAAAAAATAAATATCAGTTCATAAATTATGATGTATGCTTCAAACATATGTAAGAAATACATATGGGGTGTACGTTCGATAAATCTCGAATATTTCGAAAAAAAACGCTAGATGAAAAACTATACGTATATTTGACGACTAGTTTAACTTTCTATATCCATTCATTATATTAATTACTAGCAGTTTCCTACCCACTTCGCTGATCAATTTTAACTTAAGATTGGAAACAAAGACTACTTTTGTTAACAAGTTCAAGGGTTTCAATTTTTGAAAACATAATACGACTCATGTTACTCGCTGTTCATGTAGATTTCTATAGGTGAAAGAATTTGAGTTTATCCATTACAAACAAACAAACAAAAAATCTAATGTTTTCTCTTTATATAATAAGTGTAGATTGATTTGAGTTTTCACACAATGATTTCATCATTTATGTAATAATATTGCCTAATCTTTAAATAAATAATATCATTATTTGAAAATATTAATAACAGAAACTTTGTGGGAAAATTCAAATTAATAATCTAATGAAAAGATATAGAAGTTATAAATATTTACGCTGTGTAGTTATGGGGCAATTATGTTTCTTCCTTTTTGATGAAGATAAGAATCAACATAGAAATTCTTAATGGAAAACAGTAATTGTCATTTTAAAATTAAAATTTTTCCTGATCTCAAGAGTGATATAAACTTAAACTCAGGATGGAGAATATCATGAGATTCAATTGTGTTTCAAAAAAGGCCTTCACATAAAATACATTGTCATTATAAAATACATTGTTTAAAAACCATTTGAGCCTTATAATTAAATTCCACTTAAATTAATCATCTTAATATGTAAATTATCGTTTAATATAGGTTACACTGCAACAGGCTCGTATTCTGAATTATCACAAGGGAAAATAATATAATTTTCATCCTGAAACAGTATTGCGCTACTCAATGAGCTATGCACAACCTGTTTTTTAGAGACTAATTTCTCACGTCTAAGAATTAAAGAAATTATAATTTATGTATTGGAAACTTTTTTATTTATTTTTTTATTTATATAAGATTAACTACGTGGTTATTACACAGTAATTGGAAAAATATAATAAAGAGAGATCGGTGAAAAATATTATATTTCTTTCTTTGGATCTTAGATATAGTTAAAATGACTTAAATTGAAAAATGAACGAAAAGTAATTTTTAAATCTCTACAAAATATAATGTGAAACATTTTTAACCCCTGAACAAAAAAGGGGGAGTTATACGTTTGACCGCTATGGGTGTGTGTCTGTCAGTCTGTTTATCTGTGGCATCGTAGCGCCTAAACAGATGAACCGATTTTGATTTCTTAGCTATGTTTCAAGTGCGATTTTAGGATTCCAATTAATACCTAAGTTCCAAATAGTACCCAGAACAACTAACATAAGGCGATGATCCTCATAATTGGCTCAGTTTGGAGAACGCTCAAAGGAAAAATATAATTTAACGCAGGGTATTCTTGGATATATTTAAAGTGCAAGTTGAGGGTTCCGTACTCGAAAATTTGTGAGTTTTTTTAAATCTTGTAAATTTTACCTGTTCACAAAATTGAGTCAATTATGTGAACAAGTGATGTGACCATGTCAATTAAAATTTATGAGATTGTGTTGTATTTTTACCTCATTTTTCAATAATTATCATCAGCCTGAAGAATTTACTAAACAGAAATTAAAGCCACCAGGGGAGACGATGGTACGTTCTCCCCTGGGCACCCTTCTAATGACAGACCTGAAATGCAAGTATAGAATATAATTTTAACATTGCAGTACTATCAAAATTCATAATAATAATAATAATTTTTTTAAACATAATTTACATAATTATTATATGTAATAATAATATTGTCAACAAGACAACATTTTATTACTTTTTATGAGCAAACGATATGCTATACGTATGAATGACAGAATGAATACATTATTAAAATGAAATGAAACTCGCCTTAGTGTCATTAAGAACACATAAACCAAATTAACAATAATGATAGTATTTATTAATATTATAATAATTTTTTTCATATTTAGGTTGGCGTTAAAATTATATTCGTATTAAGTCAATCGCAAGCTGTAATGTATATTTATAAAAAAAAATATATTAATAGACTTGAATGTTGTCAATATCTCTAAATATGTCTGTATAATGGATTGAAAATTAATTCGTTTTAATGAATCAGAAAACTTTGATTGAATTAAAATTATAAATTATTTATGTTTATAAAACTATACGTCAGTGTCTAAATGATTTTGGAGGTTATATGGGAACTTGATAATCTGTTTTTGAAATATACTAATTCAAAAATTAATTAGTTAAAAAAGCTAAAAATTTAAAGCTAATTTAGTCAAATTTTATTCAAAAATTTGCCCTAACAAACTGATATAGCCCTTCCCTATATTTTATAAATGTGAAAGTAAGATTGTTTGTTTGTTTGTTTGTTTGTCTGCGACGCTTGCACGCAAAAACTACTGAATGGATTTGATTGAAACTCTACAATAATATAGCTTTTACATAAGAGTAACACATGAGGTATAATTTATACAGATATTAAAAATAATAACAAAAAACTAATTTTAGACTGAAATTTTATTGCATCATTTTGAACTATGAATTAAATAAAGGTTTCTGTAAAAATGGTAAACGTTAAAATGTAAAAATGGTAATAATATAATTCATGGCCATCTGTTTTGATATACTCAATGAAATATGACTATTTTACATTTAAAAAAATTGAAAACTGTACATATATTTTACCTGCGTAAAACAACCCCTACCACCTATTTCGAGTGCTTTAACGCGGTAGTCTTTTTCAGTCTTTACTTTTAATTAGCGAAGCGTACGGATATCAAGCTAGTTAATAATGCAATCCATAAACATGGAATTTTTGTTTTTTAAACCATTTAAATGTTTAAATATAATTTTGTTAATTGAAAAACGGAATAAGTCTCATTTTGTTATTCATCTAAGGATTATGTTGATACAAATTTTTGACTTAGTTGCAAGTAATTCTAAAAAATGTACGCTTGCTGTATACTTGCTTTTACGCGTATGAAATCGACATCCACATATTCAAATTTTTAAATTATTCACAATTGTGACCTTAATTTATTAAATTTGAGTAAGTATTTTTGGCTTTATTTTAATTTTTTGCTAATAACTTTTAAATAACCAAAAATTATATTTGACCACCTTCTACTAGTTTTCGAAGTTTTCTCTTTCTCGTGACCTCTCCCAAAAAATTAAAAAATGAGTTTTTAAACACGAAAATGCGTTTTATCTTAATCAGTAGGATGTTGTTTGAGACTGATTTTGATCTTGATCATTTGATAATTTTTGGTCAACCTTTTTTTTTGTGACCTCTATTCGTTTGGGAAATAAGATCGAATCAAATTTTCTTTTTTTTTCTACAGTTTAACCGAATTTTTTCAAAAGCTTTTCCATACCTTACTATTAAGCAAATTTTGGTTCAGTATCTTCCATACACTCGGTATAATCATAGCATATGACTTTTAGTAATTTGATAAGCAGATTTATGTCAATCATTGTTAACTGACTAATAAATTACTAAAAATATTTAGTTTGATTATTTAACCACTAGAGGCGTATAACTATCCTGTTCGATCTCATAACAATTTAATTGAACATTTATAATCATGACATGGGCATTTTACAATATTCTTTTGAATTTTTATAAACTTTTGAAAAAATTGACTGATTTATGTTGAAGTTACTGCGTTATAGCCGGCAGTAGTTATCTAACCTGAATTGAGATGACAGAAAGTAAAAATGAACGATTGTAAAAGTTATTTGAAATATAATTTATATTTTAGCATATTGTATATCATATAGAAAATGCAGCTTTTATCTCCAAAACAAATCGTTTAATTTAGATTTCAGAATTGACTATAGAGTTAGCAATAAATAATATAGTAATTGATAGTGTTTTATTTATTATGTACATGCATAGTTAGGCTACAATCTGATCAAATATGTATACAGAATGACTTGAAGATGAATGGCAATTTACAAAAATCAACCTTGCCAATTATTAATTTATATATATAAGAATGGAAGCTGACAGATCGATCAACGCACAGCTGAAACCGCTGGGTCTAGAAGCCTGAAATTTGGTACACACGTTCCTTAAGTAACGTAAGTTTTTAAGTTTTTCAAATGCACCCGATTTTTGTACCTTTTGGGTCAAAATTACCTTATAAACTGAGTTTTATTGAAATTAAAGGTAAAAAAATTTTTGTACGTACCCTTTGAAAAAATCGAGAAAAACGCGAAAAAAGTGTTGTTTTGGAATTTGATAAAACTGGGTGGATGGGGTGATTTAATTTTATTTAATTTAATGATTGGATGCAGGGTTTCTGAGATATCGCAATATTTGGATCGATTTTAGTCCATATCTCAAAAACTATTCGACCAGTCATCAAATGCACCCGATTTTTGTACTTTTTGGGTCAAAATTAACTTATATACTGACTTTTATCGAAATTGGAGGTAAAAAAAGTTTTTCGATTTTTTGAAATTTTTTTTAGGGGTACCTACTTTTCGAGTTATCCGAGTTATACTTGACTGAAAGTACTATATCTTACTCTACTTTCTACTCGACTGCGCGACTCAAAGAAATGATAATGTGTTTATCAGTCTGATTGATTTTCCTTAATCTTGCGAGGGTCGCAAGATTAAGGCGCTTAGTAAGTAACTGGACTTATTTTTTTCTTTTCAGTTTTTATTTAACGCAGTCGAATTTTTTGATTTATTAAATTTATTTTTTTATTAGATGAATTTAAAAGGTAGGAGAGAAGAAGCAACATTTGATGAAATAAAAATTTGTCTTGGATTTTTAATCACGAAAACTTAACTTCTGAAGTATATTTCGTAGAGAGGTAAAAACATTAATTTAAGATTGTGACAAACAGTAATAGTATAGTAATTATATATTTTAAATTAATTCAAATTTTATGACTATTTATGGGTTTAACCTAATAAATTTTACTTAATAATTTAGGTGGTTAAATGCCTATTTGATTAATATAATTATCGACTATTTTTAGATTGTTTAAATAATTATAGTTTTTTAAACGTAATAAACTATAATTTTCGGTCGTTAAGATAGTTCAAAACTAGAACGTTTTTTAGTTCTCAAGTCTCGTTTTTGGATTTATGAAAAATAAATTTATAAAAATGTTGTAGAAAACCTACCATGCCATGGCAGAGCGAAACAGCAACGCTGGAAAATGGATCACCTTCAACAATTCCTGTATAAAAACACCCCTCCGATTTATAATCTGCGGTTATATTTGATAGTTCATTGTTCACCATTTGTGAAAACTAAAACAAAACACAAAATAAATTTACTATTTGAACAAATTTGAAATCTAAGGACACACTTACTTTTATGTCTGATGCAACAAAATTCGAATCTTGACTAAGTTTTAAATGTAAAACTTTTCCAAATGCACGAATTTCGTATTCTGGATGTGGGTCCCAAATTGATGCATTTTTATAACGAAAATGTCCACTATGATATTTTGAATCAACTTTTATTTCTGAAATTAGAAAAGTTTCATTTAGTAATTTTCTGTCATTTGGTTTTTACAACAAAAAAACTAAAGTTTTTAAAGATATAGTCTAGAGTCCGAGAAAGGGCATAGGTTACTTTTTAAAGAGGAAAAATGGCTGTAACGGGTTGAAATAGAGGATGCAAGTTTCAGGAGATGCTACTCAAATGTGTTATCAACCGATTTAAATGAAATTTAGTACAGAGATAGTCTAGAGCCTGAGAAAAGACATATTCTACTTTTTAATGTGAAAAGGGCTGTAAAGAGTTGAAATAAGTGATGCAAGTTTGTTTGGCAATTATGTCATTTTTAAAGCTAGAAACTTGAAACTTATTTTCTAGGCTTTTGATTAAATAAATACGACATGCAAAGTTTGTGAAAGTTTTACCCTAAAAAAGGTAAAAATAGGTGGTGAAAAATTTTGTGTGATGACGTCGGCGAAAAAGCTTACGATGCAGAAAATAAAATAGGAGAAATACAGAGAATTACGGAATCATTAAAAATGTGAAACTGACATTAATGTTATAACGCAAAATAAGTGTTCATTTAGAAAGGTGAAAGCAACAGAGTATATAAACGGCTACAGCTTTCAAGATATAGATGGAGGAACTAGGTACTTAACCGATTTGAAAAATTATTTCATGTTTAGAAAGCCTCATTATCAGTGAATATAACATGAGCCATTTTCAAAAAAATTGGGACTCCGCATCAAAATAATAAAATCGACGAAATTGTGAACAAAAGGAGGATAAGTGACGGCATATGAAGTGAAGGTTATAATACAATAATCTCTGTATTTAAAATTTCCCATCGAAGCGGGTAGTTCACAGCTAGTTAAATAATAAATGCGAAAATAAATTGCCCGACATTCGGTAAAAGGAACAAAAAAAAAAAAAAAACTGAAGCATCTCAATTTTCTGCAGAATCAAAAGTTTTCCGGTCCCGGTAAAACAGAATGCTCTTCATATTTCGTAGGAAAAATTGGTTAGTTAGATTAAGAATAATCACAAAAGAATTGCAATCACAATTTATGCTTTCAGGCACCGTCATTAAGATGCCCTACGATGCGGCTAATAACATGGAACGAAATCATTAAGCTTGTCTCAATTTTTGTGCCAATTTATGACACTTTTAAAATTTAACGTAATCGTTACGCTTGTCTCAATTTTTCACAATTTTTAAAATTTGACATGCAAATAAAATTAATTTAACTATTTACCTCCTCGATCTCCGTATTTGCTTTGTTCATAAATTAAATCTTGCTCATGTAGTGGTAAAGGACTCATTTTAATTGGTTTAACAATTTCGGTATCTGAAATCAAAAAAAAATTTTGTTATTTTGATAAAATTTTTTATTTAGCCATTACAATAAAAACAAAAAACCAAATTCAAATATAACAAAATAAAAAAATCCATTGCAAACTTTTATTTCTAATCAAAAAATTTCTTGCCTAATATTAAAAAATTTCCAATTTGTTTTAAATAAAAAAGTAAATAATATAATGCTTTAGGATTGTACATATTTATCGTACTGATAAAAAATTATTACTGAACGTAAAAGAAACAAAAAGTATTTTAATGTAGACAATTCAATTTGTCAAGTACAAAAATGGGTCAATATTTTATGATACTGTAGGTTGATTCCGGTCATTTTCTTCAATCTTTTCTCATGTTATTTTATTGTATATAATTAAATAGTTTAAACTTGACTAATGATAATTTGCAAGTAAATCACGTTTAAGATTATTGACATTTATTTGATAGGATACGCAGCTTCGCCCGTAAAATCATTTTAATACAGATAAAAGAATTGGGACTCTGATTTGGAGACTACTCATACCAGTGGCCTTGAAATAATAATTATATTCTAATTTAATAATTGCATGGAAATTGAAAAAAAAAAACGATTTAAGTTACAGATCGGTCTGAAATAGAGGTCCCACATCATTATTTTGAACCTTTAATTAAATTACTTCAATTGACCTTTACGAAGGTCTTTATAGAAATTTGAGATTCACAATGACATAGCGTTTTGACTTTCAAATTTATCTTTATGTACAAGATGTTTGAATAGTAGATATTTTCTGTTTGAATTTCTTGATATGAACTTAGAATGGGAACTTGCTTGACATACTAAAATTATGTTTAAGGAAATTCAACATTTAAATAATTTATTTTATAAAAAACTAAAAAATAAGAATAAAAAAAGCTTCAACAATTCCTAAAAGGTTTATTCGTTTTAATATTCATTAGGCTGAGAATACACTTGCTATTCAAAATATCGATTTTTACCAAGTGTTCGCCATAGCATTATCCTTCATCCATGATATTTTAAAACGCAAAATTTTGATGAACAACATTGGACTCAAATTACCAAAATTATAAAAATTAATTTGAATTTAAGGGCAATTTTAATAATAAAGCACAGAACGTTTTGTGATCTTTGTTCTCTTTCGTGCTCAATTGAACTAAGTCTGCTTTCTTGATACTAAGTAGTGTGTGTATTCGTAACCTTATAATTTATTTTTCTACCTGTTTAGGAAATGCATCATAATTGATTTACAGAATTTTATTAACCAGGATGTAATGAATCTTCAGGTAGTTTTATTAAATAATTTTCTTTTTAATTCCAAATAATTCCGTTGAAATGGGAATATTTGCGGTTTGATTCCAAAGAAAAAAAAACTAATGTTTCTTATTAAAAGTATCTATTGTTTTTTGTATTGTGTTTCCGATTTTCTTGGAATAACTTAATTGTCATTGCGAGTTACATTCCATAGCTTCGGTATTCAGGTATGGTATATCATAAGCACTTTTTTATTTATTTATATCGCCATTTTAATGCAAACCTGTGTCATTATTTTGTTTTTACTATCCCTATTTATAAGCGTTACAAATTTAATATACCCTTATTAGGAAAATCACTGATGACGTCAGGCAGCCAATATGGAAGTCATAAGCAGGCTTACATTAAATAAACAGTAGTGGTCTATGGAATCATTAGAATGCTGAAAGAGCGAAACATTTTTTATTAAACAGCTCATTCATTTTTTTTGAACAGTATTGTTGTAAATTACTATATGGTTTCCATAATATTTATCTATTTATTCAATGCATGCTGAAGCCTGTTTTCGAAATTAAATTTTAGGGCAGCGGTTGTCTCTTGTCAAAATGATTGTTGCCCTTATTATAAAAAATATGCTGGTTTTTGAGATTCACAAAGAATGCGAACATTTGGAAATCGAAATGCGAAATAGAAATGGAATCTTAATCAGTGAAGAAATCTGACATAGCCGTATATATACTTTTATACTCTATAAATGAAATTTATCAGAGTATAATAATTTTAATCCCAAGTTTGTAACGCTTAGAAATATTGATACTACAGATACAATTTTCAAGGTATGCATAAAATTACCGAATTAATCCATTTTAATTTGTCCATCTGCCCGTATCTCCGTTAACACGATACCTCAAAAACGAAAAGGGATATCAATGTAACTCAAAATTCGAAAAAGGATATGGTTGAAATTTTTATAGGGTGTTCAAGATGTAAACAGAGATTTTGAGTTTGTAAATGAGCAATATAAGTCAATTGGATCATGGGTACGTAAGGTCCATATTTTATACCGAAACAAATTTTTCGTAAATATCTTTGTTTTTCCAATGAGGATTCAAATTAGGGCAAAACTTAATTTTCTATTTTCTTAAAATCCATAAAAGATAGAGAGTTGTAGAATTTGCAGGTATAGCTTCAAAAAGTGTGTCTGTTGATTCTAGCTTCGTACTAAACCTAATTTTCGGTAAAACTTTTTTTTGTTTCCATTCCAAAAAAACGAAAAATAATATTTCTTGGAAATTTTTCGGAAGAAAAATTACCGCCATTCTATCCTACTTAAATTTTTATAAAGAAAGAATACAAGCACTGATATTCTACAATATTTACATAGGGTATTTCTATAATTAACTCAGTCAACTGTTTATTTTCAATTGCTTTTAAATAGCTTTAAGCTCTTTCATGTAATTTCTATCTAAATACATAATTTAATTTACATAAAATGATAAATTACTTTTACTAATGAATGAATGTGAATCGATTCATTGGCTTGACTGGCTATAATTATTTGATCTGTCACAATTAATTAATGTCTCTCGAAAAATATCTATTAATACATTCTTCATTTGAATTTATCGAGATTTCATGTTACTTTTAAGTTTGTTTTTTTGTATTTTTTTTTTTTTTTAGAATATTGATTTCGAATATTGAGTGATACAACAAGCATACATCTTATACACATAAGTTATGTGTATTATACAATTTTTAAAACTACATTATATACTGACCATGATCTGATAAAAACTAGCCCTTGTCAGACCTGCCTACTGCATAAATATTAGGTATGTACTATACGTATAGTGTTTTTCCAATCGCATGGATTTCTTCGTTTGCTTTAGGGTTGTCAATAATTTATTTTGCCGTGGATACGTCTACGTTTTCGTTTGTAACTGGTATCATATCGTGCACAGAGGCTTATGAACTAACGCCAGCTGTGTGTCCATAAGGGAATGAAGTCTGTAAGTATGAGATCTACTATATCGGAAATTAGCGGTGGGTGAAAAAGCAGTAATACTTTAAGTATACTTTTTTTAAGAAGCAGTAATTTTTTTAAGTTTCGTTACTCACACTTAGTAAACTTAGCTTAAAATATTAATTCGTATTGATCTTACAATACGGGATAGGACTACTTTTTTTTATCACTTCAGGTGTAGAATTTTTCACTGGACGGGCAGAAAAGTAAAGTTGATATTTAAAAATCTTTACTAGCATGCAAGATATGAACCTTTAAAGTTCCTAATTAAACAAAGAGGAAGATACTCACTAGTGACATCATTCGTGAGTATCGCCCAAGAGATTACATATAAAACTTTGTTTTGCTAACAGGATATGGATACTTCATGTCCGAACCAGAAAGTTGATTATCGCAGCGCAGGTGTAGTGTAGGGTAATAGCTGGTATTACCGCTTATGGCGGTAAGAGGAACTGATCCTAATTTCTAGGAAAAATTATTCAAAATTTAATTTTTGCCTCTTTCAATAAAGTCTATAGCTGTAAATGTCAGCAAAGTGAGATACTTTATAAATCATATCGTGAGCTACAATAACTATCAAGAATCGTCCTGATGCTTTACTAAGCACCAAAGAAGCACGAATTCGTAGTGCTGAATGCTTCTTGCATTCAGCACTTTATATGTACTTGACGATGCAAAGCAAAAATCAACGTTTCATCTTCCTGCATCTTTGTGTTAGAGTGTTACTGTTTTATTGGAATTTGCTCAGGTTGACGATTGAGAGATTTTCTTACCTATTTTTTGTTCAATTTATTAGAAATTTACCATAAATACATATAAGCATGTATTATAATAAATAAGTAATACATTTCTATATACTCGTTTTAAAGTTATTCAGTATCAGTAGAGATGAATATACTTAAATTTCAAATATAAATAAAAATTTTGCTACAGGCATATTTGGAACGAATAATATTTTAATTGGCATTCTTTTTAAGTTTTACCCATACAATAAATATTGTCGCTTATTTCAATTCAGAAACATATTTTTGCACATTATGTAATAAAATGCGAATCGGTGATAAAATCACTTTCCCAAAAATGATTTGCAATGTATAATGTGAGAAAGTATTTCATGTTTTAATTCTTGTCTTTACATTTGTATCATTTCCACTTAAAAACAGTCTAGTAGGTCTCATTTTAGAAAATTAGAATTATTAGACTAGAATGTAGTGAATTATTAGACTAGAATCTACGTTTAAGTATTGTTCTGGTAATCGGAATATATCTTTATGTGTAGATGAGATTGTATGAATCAAATCCCGTTTTAATACGTTTGTTTTTTGTCAAATGCTTGAAAACGTTTTCGAATATTTTAGAACAGACCTCTGTTTGAGATTCGAAGTATATTGGTGGATTGGGGAAATGTATATGAGCATAATTTATGAAGTGAAGCATAATTGGCTATTTGACAGTATGACTAATTCTGATTATATTTTTCTGTCATATGTACATAGATAATGGAGGATTGTAAATTTATTAAAGCGCCGGAAAAAGTTAAAAATTTCCAGTCTTTGTTTCCTGATTAAAAACGGATTGGATTGGCTGTCATTGTGACAAAATAACAGCCTGATTATAGGTTTACTATTGGCTATAGCGCTCTCATATAGATATCAAATAGTTTTTCGGGCTGAAAATGTTGTTTGGCCGTAAAACATTATTATTATAACATCACTTTTAGTGCATAGCTACTGTATTGCAAATAGCGTTTTGATGAGTTATTTCAATCGAATATTTTTATTTTTATTTTTTAAATACATAAAATAACTAAAAGTAAACACTTTTTATGGGCTCTATAAATATCATTTAATAATCTGATATGGTTTATTTAAGTTATTTTGTCATAGATATGACAAAATGAGGTTTGTGAAGATGGCACCCCCATGACCGAATTTTACGTTCTTTGTGAGCTTAATCGTTTGACCATCGTAGGACCACTTTTGACCACCCTCAATTTTCGTTTGACCACCCTCCGTTCGGAAAATATTCACGATTCAAAATTTTATTTCTCGTAGCCTCCACCATAACCAGCATAGGGAAAATAACATGGTAGCACCCCCATGAACGAAATTTAATTTAATTGTGAGCTCAATCGATTCTAAATCGTAGGACCACTTTTGACCACTCACAATTTTCGTTTGACCACCCTTCGTTCGAAAAATATTTAGAAAAAACAATTTTTTTTTTAACGAAAAACAAAAAAGGCTGGATTCTAATGAATTACTACAAATTCTGGGGTGTTTTTGTGCTCAATCGTTGGAGAATCGTAGGACCACCTAGGAATATTAACAAAAAACGTTAGACCACCCTCCGTTCGAAAAATATTTAGAAAAAACAAATTTTTTTTTAACGAAAAAACGTTCCCTCCACCATCCAAAGATTGTAATAACGACAAAAACAAAAAAATCGATTTTCTACTAAAGGAGTGAAAAATTTATAGATTTTTTCATCCAAATCCATTCAAAATCGTAGGACCACTTTTGACCACCCACAATTTTCGTTTGACCACCCTCAGTTCGAAAAATATTTACAAAAAACGAATTTTTTTTTAACGAAAAAAAATGAAAAATGAATTTTTATATAAGCAGCAGGAATTCTGGGGTGTTTTTGATGTCAATTGTTAGCGAATCGTAGGACCACCCCAAAATATTCACAATTTTCGTTTGACCACCCTTCGTTCGAAAAATATTTAGAAAAAACAATTTTTTTTTTAACGAAAAACAAAAAAGGCTGGATTCTAATGAATTACTACAAATTCTGGGGTGTTTTTGTGCTCAATCGTTGGAGAATCGTAGGACCACCTGGGAATATTAACAAAAAACGTTAGACCACCCTCCGTTCGAAAAATATTTAGAAAAAACAAATTTTTTTTTAACGAAAAAACGTTCCCTCCACCATCCAAAGATTGTAATAACGACAAAAACAAAAAAATCGATTTTCTACTAAAGGAGTGAAAAATTTATAGATTTTTTCATCCAAATCCATTCAAAATCGTAGGACCACTTTTGACCACCCACAATTTTCGTTTGACCACCCTCAGTTCGAAAAATATTTACAAAAAACGAATTTTTTTTTAACGAAAAAAAATGAAAAATGAATTTTTATATAAGCAGCAGGAATTCTGGGGTGTTTTTGATGTCAATTGTTAGCGAATCGTAGGACCACCCCAAAATATTCACAATTTTCGTTTGACCACCCTTCATTCGAAAAATATTTAGAAAAAACAATTTTTTTTTTAACGAAAAACAAAAAAGGCTGGATTCTAATGAATTACTACAAATTCTGGGGTGTTTTTGTGCTCAATCGTTGGAGAATCGTAGGACCACCTGGGAATATTAACAAAAAACGTTAGACCACCCTCCGTTCGAAAAATATTTAGAAAAAACAAATTTTTTTTTAACGAAAAAACGTTCCCTCCACCATCCAAAGATTGTAATAACGACAAAAACAAAAAAATCGATTTTCTACTAAAGGAGTGAAAAATTTATAGATTTTTTCATCCAAATCCATTCAAAATCGTAGGACCACTTTTGACCACCCACAATTTTCGTTTGACCACCCTCAGTTCGAAAAATATTTACAAAAAACGAATTTTTTTTTAACGAAAAAAAATGAAAAATGAATTTTTATATAAGCAGCAGGAATTCTGGGGTGTTTTTGATGTCAATTGTTAGCGAATCGTAGGACCACCCCAAAATATTCACAATTTTCGTTTGACCACCCTTCGTTCGAAAAATATTTAGAAAAAACAATTTTTTTTTTAACGAAAAACAAAAAAGGCTGGATTCTAATGAATTACTACAAATTCTGGGGTGTTTTTGTGCTCAATCGTTGGAGAATCGTAGGACCACCTGAGAATATTAACAAAAAACGTTAGACCACCCTCCGTTCGAAAAATATTTAGAAAAAACAAATTTTTTTTTAACGAAAAAACGTTCCCTCCACCATCCAAAGATTGTAATAACGACAAAAACAAAAAAATCGATTTTCTACTAAAGGAGTGAAAAATTTATAGATTTTTTCATCCAAATCCATTCAAAATCGTAGGACCACTTTTGACCACCCACAATTTTCGTTTGACCACCCTCAGTTCGAAAAATATTTACAAAAAACGAATTTTTTTTTAACGAAAAAAAATGAAAAATGAATTTTTATATAAGCAGCAGGAATTCTGGGGTGTTTTTGATGTCAATTGTTAGCGAATCGTAGGACCACCCCAAAATATTCACAATTTTCGTTTGACCACCCTTCGTTCGAAAAATATTTAGAAAAAACAATTTTTTTTTTAACGAAAAACAAAAAAGGCTGGATTCTAATGAATTACTACAAATTCTGGGGTGTTTTTGTGCTCAATCGTTGGAGAATCGTAGGACCACCTGGGAATATTAACAAAAAACGTTAGACCACCCTCCGTTCGAAAAATATTTAGAAAAAACAAATTTTTTTTTAACGAAAAAACGTTCCCTCCACCATCCAAAGATTGTAATAACGACAAAAACAAAAAAATCGATTTTCTACTAAAGGAGTGAAAAATTTATAGATTTTTTCATCCAAATCCATTCAAAATCGTAGGACCACTTTTGACCACCCACAATTTTCGTTTGACCACCCTCAGTTCGAAAAATATTTACAAAAAACGAATTTTTTTTTAACGAAAAAAAATGAAAAATGAATTTTTATATAAGCAGCAGGAATTCTGGGGTGTTTTTGATGTCAATTGTTAGCGAATCGTAGGACCACCCCAAAATATTCACAATTTTCGTTTGACCACCCTTCGTTCGAAAAATATTTAGAAAAAACAATTTTTTTTTTAACGAAAAACAAAAAAGGCTGGATTCTAATGAATTACTACAAATTCTGGGGTGTTTTTGTGCTCAATCGTTGGAGAATCGTAGGACCACCTGGGAATATTAACAAAAAACGTTAGACCACCCTCCGTTCGAAAAATATTTAGAAAAAACAAATTTTTTTTTAACGAAAAAACGTTCCCTCCACCATCCAAAGATTGTAATAACGACAAAAACAAAAAAATCGATTTTCTACTAAAGGAGTGAAAAATTTATAGATTTTTTCATCCAAATCCATTCAAAATCGTAGGACCACTTTTGACCACCCACAATTTTCGTTTGACCACCCTCAGTTCGAAAGATATATAAATATTAAATTCATAATCGTCTAATCGTTTGACCATCGTTGGACCAGTGTTGAAAAACCTGAAAATTCGTTACCACAAACCACAAACTTTATTGGACCACTCTTAGTTTAAAGAATTCTGGTGGTGAAAATTGATACTTTATATTCTTATATTTTATTTTTATCATACGCAAGGATGTTAATGAATACAGTTTAGATTCATTAATTAGTGAAAAAATAATGTTCGGAAAAACTAGTTATACTTTTTTACACTTATTATCTATATTACGATAAAAGTTAAGCAACAGCGATAATTAGTATTAAAAATTTGGTTTTATGGTGGTTTTTTTTATTACTTTTTACAATTAAATCAACCAATGTAATTCATAAACGAAAGACTATAAGAATTACTTTTTATAAAATCCATTAAATTAACAGGAAAAAGATAAGCTTTTGCAATTAAATTATCAAAAATGCTTTATAAACGCAAGAATTTATGAATGATTTCTTTAAAAAAATTTTAAAAAGAAGGTTCCAGTTTGATAGTCATTTCCACTCCACCTTCGAGGTAGACTTTTTTTTAATGTGGTATCCCCAATAGGCCTATTCCAAATGAATCTAAGATTATGAGTTTTTAAGACTAATAGAATCAAATTAGATCCTTTGTTGCCATAACAACGTTTTTTTTTCTGAAATGTTATTCTGTTAGTTAGCGTTCTTATTTAAAATTTTAAATAAATGTCTAAATCTTATTTTAAAAGCGGATTTTGAGAATGTGTTTTATATTTGTCATTTTCTGATTTCAAATTTTGTTTTGATGTCTATGTTTAAATAAAAATTTCTTTGTTGAACAAATTTTCATTTTTTGGCCTATTATTGTACAAATGTTAAAAAACTTAATAAAATGTTAATTTATTGTGCGTACACTTAACATAGTGGTGTACGGTTTTCTAGCAAATACTTTAAAAGTTTTTAAATTTTTTAATACTGGAACTTGATAAATGTGTTCGATTTTTTAAACTTCTCAAATTTATTAGAAATAGTGCAACACTGATATTCGTTTTTCGTTAAGAAAAAAATTGTTTTTTCTAAATATTTTTCGAACAAAAGGTGGTCAAACGATTTTTGTGAATATTTTGGGGTGGTCCTGCGATTCGCGAACAATTGACATCAAAAACACCCCAGAATTCCTGCTGCTTATATAAAAATTCATTTTTCATTTTTTTTCGTTAAAAAAAAATTCGTTTTTTGTAAATATTTTTCGAACTGAGGGTGGTCAAACGAAAATTGTGGGTGGTCAAAAGTGGTCCTACGATTTTGAATGGATTTGGATGAAAAAATCTATAAATTTTTCACTCCTTTAGTAGAAAATCGATTTTTTTGTTTTTGTCGTTATTACAATCTTTGGATGGTGGAGGGAACGTTTTTTCGTTAAAAAAAAATTTGTTTTTTCTAAATATTTTTCGAACGGAGGGTGGTCTAACGTTTTTTGTTAATATTCCCAGGTGGTCCTACGATTCTCCAACGATTGAGCACAAAAACACCCCAGAATTTGTAGTAATTCATTAGAATCCAGCCTTTTTTGTTTTTCGTTAAAAAAAAAAATTGTTTTTTCTAAATATTTTTCGAACGAAGGGTGGTCAAACGAAAATTGTGAATATTTTGGGGTGGTCCTACGATTCGCTAACAATTGACATCAAAAACACCCCAGAATTCCTGCTGCTTATATAAAAATTCATTTTTCATTTTTTTTCGTTAAAAAAAAATTCGTTTTTTGTAAATATTTTTCGAACTGAGGGTGGTCAAACGAAAATTGTGGGTGGTCAAAAGTGGTCCTACGATTTTGAATGGATTTGGATGAAAAAATCTATAAATTTTTCACTCCTTTAGTAGAAAATCGATTTTTTTGTTTTTGTCGTTATTACAATCTTTGGATGGTGGAGGGAACGTTTTTTCGTTAAAAAAAAATTTGTTTTTTCTAAATATTTTTCGAACGGAGGGTGGTCTAACGTTTTTTGTTAATATTCCCAGGTGGTCCTACGATTCTCCAACGATTGAGCACAAAAACACCCCAGAATTTGTAGTAATTCATTAGAATCCAGCCTTTTTTGTTTTTCGTTAAAAAAAAAATTGTTTTTTCTAAATATTTTTCGAACGAAGGGTGGTCAAACGAAAATTGTGAATATTTTGGGGTGGTCCTACGATTCGCTAACAATTGACATCAAAAACACCCCAGAATTCCTGCTGCTTATATAAAAATTCATTTTTCATTTTTTTTCGTTAAAAAAAAATTCGTTTTTTGTAAATATTTTTCGAACTGAGGGTGGTCAAACGAAAATTGTGGGTGGTCAAAAGTGGTCCTACGATTTTGAATGGATTTGGATGAAAAAATCTTTAAATTTTTCACTCCTTTAGTAGAAAATCGATTTTTTTGTTTTTGTCGTTATTACAATCTTTGGATGGTGGAGGGAACGTTTTTTCGTTAAAAAAAAATTTGTTTTTTCTAAATATTTTTCGAACGGAGGGTGGTCTAACGTTTTTTGTTAATATTCCCAGGTGGTCCTACGATTCTCCAACGATTGAGCACAAAAACACCCCAGAATTTGTAGTAATTCATTAGAATCCAGCCTTTTTTGTTTTTCGTTAAAAAAAAAAATTGTTTTTTCTAAATATTTTTCGAACGAAGGGTGGTCAAACGAAAATTGTGAATATTTTGGGGTGGTCCTACGATTCGCTAACAATTGACATCAAAAACACCCCAGAATTCCTGCTGCTTATATAAAAATTCATTTTTCATTTTTTTTCGTTAAAAAAAAATTCGTTTTTTGTAAATATTTTTCGAACTGAGGGTGGTCAAACGAAAATTGTGGGTGGTCAAAAGTGGTCCTACGATTTTGAATGGATTTGGATGAAAAAATCTATAAATTTTTCACTCCTTTAGTAGAAAATCGATTTTTTTGTTTTTGTCGTTATTACAATCTTTGGATGGTGGAGGGAACGTGTTTTCGTTAAAAAAAAATTTGTTTTTTCTAAATATTTTTCGAACGGAGGGTGGTCTAACGTTTTTTGTTAATATTCCCAGGTGGTCCTACGATTCTCCAACGATTGAGCACAAAAACACCCCAGAATTTGTAGTAATTCATTAGAATCCAGCCTTTTTTGTTTTTCGTTAAAAAAAAAATTGTTTTTTCTAAATATTTTTCGAACGAAGGGTGGTCAAACGAAAATTGTGAATATTTTGGGGTGGTCCTACGATTCGCTAACAATTGACATCAAAAACACCCCAGAATTCCTGCTGCTTATATAAAAATTCATTTTTCATTTTTTTTCGTTAAAAAAAAATTCGTTTTTTGTAAATATTTTTCGAACTGAGGGTGGTCAAACGAAAATTGTGGGTGGTCAAAAGTGGTCCTACGATTTTGAATGGATTTGGATGAAAAAATCTATAAATTTTTCACTCCTTTAGTAGAAAATCGATTTTTTTGTTTTTGTCGTTATTACAATCTTTGGATGGTGGAGGGAACGTTTTTTCGTTAAAAAAAAATTTGTTTTTTCTAAATATTTTTCGAACGGAGGGTGGTCTAACGTTTTTTGTTAATATTCCCAGGTGGTCCTACGATTCTCCAACGATTGAGCACAAAAACACCCCAGAATTTGTAGTAATTCATTAGAATCCAGCCTTTTTTGTTTTTCGTTAAAAAAAAAATTGTTTTTTCTAAATATTTTTCGAATGAAGGGTGGTCAAACGAAAATTGTGAATATTTTGGGATGGTCCTACGATTCGCTAACAATTGACATCAAAAACACCCCAGAATTCCTGCTGCTTATATAAAAATTCATTTTTCATTTTTTTTCGTTAAAAAAAAATTCGTTTTTTGTAAATATTTTTCGAACTGAGGGTGGTCAAACGAAAATTGTGGGTGGTCAAAAGTGGTCCTACGATTTTGAATGGATTTGGATGAAAAAATCTATAAATTTTTCACTCCTTTAGTAGAAAATCGATTTTTTTGTTTTTGTCGTTATTACAATCTTTGGATGGTGGAGGGAACGTTTTTTCGTTAAAAAAAAATTTGTTTTTTCTAAATATTTTTCGAACGGAGGGTGGTCTAACGTTTTTTGTTAATATTCTCAGGTGGTCCTACGATTCTCCAACGATTGAGCACAAAAACACCCCAGAATTTGTAGTAATTCATTAGAATCCAGCCTTTTTTGTTTTTCGTTAAAAAAAAAATTGTTTTTTCTAAATATTTTTCGAACGAAGGGTGGTCAAACGAAAATTGTGAATATTTTGGGGTGGTCCTACGATTCGCTAACAATTGACATCAAAAACACCCCAGAATTCCTGCTGCTTATATAAAAATTCATTTTTCATTTTTTTTCGTTAAAAAAAAATTCGTTTTTTGTAAATATTTTTCGAACTGAGGGTGGTCAAACGAAAATTGTGGGTGGTCAAAAGTGGTCCTACGATTTTGAATGGATTTGGATGAAAAAATCTATAAATTTTTCACTCCTTTAGTAGAAAATCGATTTTTTTGTTTTTGTCGTTATTACAATCTTTGGATGGTGGAGGGAACGTTTTTTCGTTAAAAAAAAATTTGTTTTTTCTAAATATTTTTCGAACGGAGGGTGGTCTAACGTTTTTTGTTAATATTCCCAGGTGGTCCTACGATTCTCCAACGATTGAGCACAAAAACACCCCAGAATTTGTAGTAATTCATTAGAATCCAGCCTTTTTTGTTTTTCGTTAAAAAAAAAAATTGTTTTTTCTAAATATTTTTCGAACGAAGGGTGGTCAAACGAAAATTGTGAATATTTTGGGGTGGTCCTACGATTCGCTAACAATTGACATCAAAAACACCCCAGAATTCCTGCTGCTTATATAAAAATTCATTTTTCATTTTTTTTCGTTAAAAAAAAATTCGTTTTTTGTAAATATTTTTCGAACTGAGGGTGGTCAAACGAAAATTGTGGGTGGTCAAAAGTGGTCCTACGATTTTGAATGGATTTGGATGAAAAAATCTATAAATTTTTCACTCCTTTAGTAGAAAATCGATTTTTTTGTTTTTGTCGTTATTACAATCTTTGGATGGTGGAGGGAACGTTTTTTCGTTAAAAAAAAATTTGTTTTTTCTAAATATTTTTCGAACGGAGGGTGGTCTAACGTTTTTTGTTAATATTCCCAGGTGGTCCTACGATTCTCCAACGATTGAGCACAAAAACACCCCAGAATTTGTAGTAATTCATTAGAATCCAGCCTTTTTTGTTTTTCGTTAAAAAAAAAATTGTTTTTTCTAAATATTTTTCGAACGAAGGGTGGTCAAACGAAAATTGTGAATATTTTGGGGTGGTCCTACGATTCGCTAACAATTGACATCAAAAACACCCCAGAATTCCTGCTGCTTATATAAAAATTCATTTTTCATTTTTTTTCGTTAAAAAAAAATTCGTTTTTTGTAAATATTTTTCGAACTGAGGGTGGTCAAACGAAAATTGTGGGTGGTCAAAAGTGGTCCTACGATTTTGAATGGATTTGGATGAAAAAATCTATAAATTTTTCACTCCTTTAGTAGAAAATCGATTTTTTTGTTTTTGTCGTTATTACAATCTTTGGATGGTGGAGGGAACGTTTTTTCGTTAAAAAAAAATTTGTTTTTTCTAAATATTTTTCGAACGGAGGGTGGTCTAACGTTTTTTGTTAATATTCCCAGGTGGTCCTACGATTCTCCAACGATTGAGCACAAAAACACCCCAGAATTTGTAGTAATTCATTAGAATCCAGCCTTTTTTGTTTTTCGTTAAAAAAAAAATTGTTTTTTCTAAATATTTTTCGAATGAAGGGTGGTCAAACGAAAATTGTGAATATTTTGGGATGGTCCTACGATTCGCTAACAATTGACATCAAAAACACCCCAGAATTCCTGCTGCTTATATAAAAATTCATTTTTCATTTTTTTTCGTTAAAAAAAAATTCGTTTTTTGTAAATATTTTTCGAACTGAGGGTGGTCAAACGAAAATTGTGGGTGGTCAAAAGTGGTCCTACGATTTTGAATGGATTTGGATGAAAAAATCTATAAATTTTTCACTCCTTTAGTAGAAAATCGATTTTTTTGTTTTTGTCGTTATTACAATCTTTGGATGGTGGAGGGAACGTTTTTTCGTTAAAAAAAAATTTGTTTTTTCTAAATATTTTTCGAACGGAGGGTGGTCTAACGTTTTTTGTTAATATTCTCAGGTGGTCCTACGATTCTCCAACGATTGAGCACAAAAACACCCCAGAATTTGTAGTAATTCATTAGAATCCAGCCTTTTTTGTTTTTCGTTAAAAAAAAAATTGTTTTTTCTAAATATTTTTCGAACGAAGGGTGGTCAAACGAAAATTGTGAATATTTTGGGGTGGTCCTACGATTCGCTAACAATTGACATCAAAAACACCCCAGAATTCCTGCTGCTTATATAAAAATTCATTTTTCATTTTTTTTCGTTAAAAAAAAATTCGTTTTTTGTAAATATTTTTCGAACTGAGGGTGGTCAAACGAAAATTGTGGGTGGTCAAAAGTGGTCCTACGATTTTGAATGGATTTGGATGAAAAAATCTATAAATTTTTCACTCCTTTAGTAGAAAATCGATTTTTTTGTTTTTGTCGTTATTACAATCTTTGGATGGTGGAGGGAACGTTTTTTCGTTAAAAAAAAATTTGTTTTTTCTAAATATTTTTCGAACGGAGGGTGGTCTAACGTTTTTTGTTAATATTCCCAGGTGGTCCTACGATTCTCCAACGATTGAGCACAAAAACACCCCAGAATTTGTAGTAATTCATTAGAATCCAGCCTTTTTTGTTTTTCGTTAAAAAAAAAATTGTTTTTTCTAAATATTTTTCGAACGAAGGGTGGTCAAACGAAAATTGTGAATATTTTGGGGTGGTCCTACGATTCGCTAACAATTGACATCAAAAACACCCCAGAATTCCTGCTGCTTATATAAAAATTCATTTTTCATTTTTTTTCGTTAAAAAAAAATTCGTTTTTTGTAAATATTTTTCGAACTGAGGGTGGTCAAACGAAAATTGTGGGTGGTCAAAAGTGGTCCTACGATTTTGAATGGATTTGGATGAAAAAATCTATAAATTTTTCACTCCTTTAGTAGAAAATCGATTTTTTTGTTTTTGTCGTTATTACAATCTTTGGATGGTGGAGGGAACGTTTTTTCGTTAAAAAAAAATTTGTTTTTTCTAAATATTTTTCGAACGGAGGGTGGTCTAACGTTTTTTGTTAATATTCCCAGGTGGTCCTACGATTCTCCAACGATTGAGCACAAAAACACCCCAGAATTTGTAGTAATTCATTAGAATCCAGCCTTTTTTGTTTTTCGTTAAAAAAAAAATTGTTTTTTCTAAATATTTTTCGAATGAAGGGTGGTCAAACGAAAATTGTGAATATTTTGGGATGGTCCTACGATTCGCTAACAATTGACATCAAAAACACCCCAGAATTCCTGCTGCTTATATAAAAATTCATTTTTCATTTTTTTTCGTTAAAAAAAAATTCGTTTTTTGTAAATATTTTTCGAACTGAGGGTGGTCAAACGAAAATTGTGGGTGGTCAAAAGTGGTCCTACGATTTTGAATGGATTTGGATGAAAAAATCTATAAATTTTTCACTCCTTTAGTAGAAAATCGATTTTTTTGTTTTTGTCGTTATTACAATCTTTGGATGGTGGAGGGAACGTTTTTTCGTTAAAAAAAAATTTGTTTTTTCTAAATATTTTTCGAACGGAGGGTGGTCTAACGTTTTTTGTTAATATTCTCAGGTGGTCCTACGATTCTCCAACGATTGAGCACAAAAACACCCCAGAATTTGTAGTAATTCATTAGAATCCAGCCTTTTTTGTTTTTCGTTAAAAAAAAAATTGTTTTTTCTAAATATTTTTCGAACGAAGGGTGGTCAAACGAAAATTGTGAATATTTTGGGGTGGTCCTACGATTCGCTAACAATTGACATCAAAAACACCCCAGAATTCCTGCTGCTTATATAAAAATTCATTTTTCATTTTTTTTCGTTAAAAAAAAATTCGTTTTTTCTAAATATTTTTCGAACTGAGGGTGGTCAAACGAAAATTGTGGGTGGTCAAAAGTGGTCCTACGATTTTGAATGGATTTGGATGAAAAAATCTATAAATTTTTCACTCCTTTAGTAGAAAATCGATTTTTTTGTTTTTGTCGTTATTACAATCTTTGGATGGTGGAGGGAACGTTTTTTCGTTAAAAAAAAATTTGTTTTTTCTAAATATTTTTCGAACGGAGGGTGGTCTAACGTTTTTTGTTAATATTCCCAGGTGGTCCTACGATTCTCCAACGATTGAGCACAAAAACACCCCAGAATTTGTAGTAATTCATTAGAATCCAGCCTTTTTTGTTTTTCGTTAAAAAAAAAATTGTTTTTTCTAAATATTTTTCGAACGAAGGGTGGTCAAACGAAAATTGTGAATATTTTGGGGTGGTCCTACGATTCGCTAACAATTGACATCAAAAACACCCCAGAATTCCTGCTGCTTATATAAAAATTCATTTTTCATTTTTTTTCGTTAAAAAAAAATTCGTTTTTTGTAAATATTTTTCGAACTGAGGGTGGTCAAACGAAAATTGTGGGTGGTCAAAAGTGGTCCTACGATTTTGAATGGATTTGGATGAAAAAATCTATAAATTTTTCACTCCTTTAGTAGAAAATCGATTTTTTTGTTTTTGTCGTTATTACAATCTTTGGATGGTGGAGGGAACGTTTTTTCGTTAAAAAAAAATTTGTTTTTTCTAAATATTTTTCGAACGGAGGGTGGTCTAACGTTTTTTGTTAATATTCCCAGGTGGTCCTACGATTCTCCAACGATTGAGCACAAAAACACCCCAGAATTTGTAGTAATTCATTAGAATCCAGCCTTTTTTGTTTTTCGTTAAAAAAAAAATTGTTTTTTCTAAATATTTTTCGAACGAAGGGTGGTCAAACGAAAATTGTGAATATTTTGGGGTGGTCCTACGATTCGCTAACAATTGACATCAAAAACACCCCAGAATTCCTGCTGCTTATATAAAAATTCATTTTTCATTTTTTTTCGTTAAAAAAAAATTCGTTTTTTGTAAATATTTTTCGAACTGAGGGTGGTCAAACGAAAATTGTGGGTGGTCAAAAGTGGTCCTACGATTTTGAATGGATTTGGATGAAAAAATCTATAAATTTTTCACTCCTTTAGTAGAAAATCGATTTTTTTGTTTTTGTCGTTATTACAATCTTTGGATGGTGGAGGGAACGTTTTTTCGTTAAAAAAAATTTGTTTTTTCTAAATATTTTTCGAACGGAGGGTGGTCTAACGTTTTTTGTTAATATTCCTAGGTGGTCCTACGATTCTCCAACGATTGAGCACAAAAACACCCCAGAATTTGTAGTAATTCATTAGAATCCAGCCTTTTTTGTTTTTCGTTAAAAAAAAAATTGTTTTTTCTAAATATTTTTCGAACGAAGGGTGGTCAAACGAAAATTGTGAGTGGTCAAAAGTGGTCCTACGATTTAGAATCGATTGAGCTCACAATTAAATTAAATTTCGTTCATGGGGGTGCTACCATGTTATTTTCCCTATGCTGGTTATGGTGGAGGCTACGAGAAATAAAATTTTGAATCGTGAATATTTTCCGAACGGAGGGTGGTCAAACGAAAATTGAGGGTGGTCAAAAGTGGTCCTACGATGGTCAAACGATTAAGCTCACAAAGAACGTAAAATTCGGTCATGGGGGTGCCATCTTCACAAACCTGACAAAATGTTATAGAAAGTTTTGGAACTATTTGAAAGATTCTTTTATTTAGGAACGTATTAAAGAGAATAATAATTCCTGAAGGTACAAATTGAATATTCAAACGATTTAAAATTTCAAAAAAGTTGTAAGAGTGGATCAATACTTTCAATTACAAAGTTGCTTCCTCTAAATATGTCAAGATTTGCATTTTTTGCAAATCGAATGGCTTGAATATTCCAAAAACTAAAGAGCATCTAGTCTATGTACTTAGATTATACTTAGGAGAAGATAAATTATTGAATATAAGTTTAAAATATTAAATAAGAAATATTATTTAATAAATAATTATTACATTAACTAATAGTAATTTGGGTAATTGTCCATGACTGTTCGTCGCGTACTATAAAAAAACAATCAACATGAATTTAGGTAATTGTATGAAACGACCTTGAATTATATATAATTATTTATACCTTGATATTCAATCTTCGATTTAAAACCTCGAATGAGGTAATTGACTGTTTCACAAAAATATTTTATAGTAAATTTTAAAATATAAATACATTTTTACACGATTTTGTTTAATTTAAGATCTTCAAATTCAAATCTTGAAAGTTTAATTATTGGGAAAATTATTTTTTCTTGCGACATCTAATAGATTAAAAGCAAAACTACGATAATAGGTATATACTAATTTTCAGCAGGCGTTGAATAAATAGATGGATATTAAGAAACCAAAGTAATTAATAACAAAGCTGTTCAAATGTATAAACGAACTGAATAGTCATTGATAGTCCATTTTTTTAATGGTATAAGTATTCCATAGATCATTGCTGTTATTTTTAAAAGTTAAGCTGCTTAGGGTTTCCATAATAACTACTTGACGCGTCATCAGTGATTTTCTCAATCGTTTTAACGAAGTTGCATCTTTACCGAAATGGGGAAAACTTTGGTGGTAAGGAAATTGATAACAAAGTGGAAAGTTTTTTTAATTAAACTGATTTTGATTTAAATTCTAAATCTAAACTTAGCTAAGAAAAAAGTTTGTCTGATCTTCTAAATTCTAAATCGTTCTCTTGCTGACAGATTTGGAACTACCCAGTGAAGCGAATGGGTAAGAATAAGTTATTATTAGAATAATTTTGAGTTGTGTTAGACTAAATTTATTAGATTATACTTCTCAAGAAATAACATTGAAAAAAAAATTATGCTTAATCTTCATAAAAGGTCTCTGGAATTATGCCAATTTTGATTTCGTACGCACGAAATACTCCAAAAACAAATTTTTAAAGAAAATGTGTATTTCTATATTGGAAATAAAATTTATGCGTTTTAAATAAAATAAAATTTCAATTGAAATGTGTTTTTAAAAAATTCAAAAATGTTATTAATCATATCCGTTCGCAGCTTTGTACGGCCATAAATTATAAATAAATATTCACGCCCTTTTTTTTGTTTTAAAATAAAATTTTGCTATATTAATGACCGTACATAAATTTTTTTTTAAATAGATTTTTTTTGAGTGGGTATTTTCGAAAGAAATTATCTTAAAACAATATCTCAGAATCTTTTAAGCTGCAGTAAAGTACTTCAGAATATATGAGGAATACTTCTGTCCAAATTTTTGTTTAAGTAAGTATTTGTTCAAGAAACTATTATTATAAAAAAAGTTTACAAGTTGGAAGAAAATATGTTCTTAATATGGTAGCAAATAAACATTTTCTTGAACAGTCAGCAGTCAAGCAGTCAGATATTTATTTTCTTGAATTAAGTATTGAGATCGTTGACTCATGAAATATTTACTTGTTGTAAGAACATCAACAACCAAGTTAACTCGTTTACTTCATTCCAGTAATTTTTTTTTTGCTCTGTGAACGAACAAACTCTTTCTAAAAATCAATCTATCTTAAAAATGTTTCCGTAAACTCAATATACACCAGATACTTT
Source organism: Chrysoperla carnea (assembly GCF_905475395.1). Classification (NCBI taxonomy): domain Eukaryota; kingdom Metazoa; phylum Arthropoda; class Insecta; order Neuroptera; family Chrysopidae; genus Chrysoperla; species Chrysoperla carnea. The sequence goes on along the minus strand of NC_058337.1, from coordinate 111,548,494 downwards.
TGTAATTAACTTTGCTGTAACTACCGTTGCAGTTGTTATATTATATCACTTCATAATAATATGATTGTTCGTGTTGTCGAAATTGTCCTTTACACCACTGTACAGTTGGAACAAGGGTCAGTAAATTTGTTAATCCGACACTGTTTAAGGCCCTGATTGCATTCATTGTCATAAAAAAATATAAATCTTTTGTGGAAATAATATACTTTAATATTCCATTCAGTAGGGCAATCAATCACTTATTTATTAGAAAAAAATTTAATATGACAATTGAAATTTAATATTCTCATGAATGTAAAATACTTTCGCGGTAGATATATTTTATTGTTTTATGAACGAATGACTCAGTCTAATCGTCTGAAACAAATAAACAAATAAAAAAATACTAATGAAGTATTATTAGAAACTACACTTTATGAGGTTCTAATCAGTCAACTAATTTTATGTAAAATTATTTGAAAAGCTTTGTGGGAAATAGGTGTTATTTAAATTATTTATATCCAGCCTGTTCTAAAATATATTTTTTATATGTGTTTGCTGATTTTTACTTTATCCTGCCCATTAAAAAATCATCTCATTTAAAACAGTCCCCAAATAAATGAAGCCTAGACTCTTTAATTTCAAAGAGTACGCGCTTTATCCTTAATTAAATATATAATTAACCTTCGGGCGTTTCTCTTACGGAATATGCAAATTGTCTTTCCAATAGTATCTGGACAATTTTGAAATAAGATTTTTTTTTTGTAGAAAGGTAGAAAAAATTAGTCACCCCGTTTTTAGAGTTACTATCCCATAGCGGTAACACGTATCAATCAATATCTATGCTACGAAAATTATCTAAGGAAGAAGTACTATAATAATAATAATAATAATAATAATAATAATAATAATAATAATAATAATAATAATAATAATAATAATAATAATAATAATAATAATAATACTTTATTTAGAATATTACAATTCTTTATAAAGGAAATTCAAGTTTTAGAAATAAGAAAAAAAGAAAAACAAACTCAATGTTAAAAAGAAGGAGGGAAAAACGAAAATTAATTATTTAATTTCTACAAGCAAAAGAGAAACATGATCAGCCCAGAAGTTATCGATGGAATCGCTATTGATCTAGTAGGAAGGAACGTATCAACAATATTGTTCTAACAAGCCAGAAAACTCTTTTTATATGTCCGATGCTCATGTCATGTAACATCTTTTCCAGATCAGTTTGGTTGCAGCTAGCTTTTTGAAAAAAGATGAAAAAAGAAGAAGTACTATAATTTATTATTTTACAGAATTAACCTCTTCAAAACTGAAAGTAAAATTTGGTTACAAACGAGAACACACTATAAACGTTAAAATAATTGCTAAATACGAAGGGTTAACTTTTTTTCTTTTTTAACTACAAAATTGTCCACATAATTTTTGTTTTTGCTGGTCTAATAATCAAAGCTACGTATAAGGGGCCATCCATAAATGTGGCTATGTTTGTGAACCCCCCCCCCCACGTCACATACTTTTCTCACAGAAAATGCATTCGCCGACGACTTAAACCCTACATAAACCTTATTTTTGAGTTTTTGTTTACGTATAAATTTCTCGTTTTAATATTTTAGATTTTCAAAGGTTTTTAACCCAACCCCGTCCCTGCCCCTTGTCACTCAATATCACAATTCGTTGGCCATTGTTGACTTGTTAATGTAAAAAATGATTTAAGAGGTTGCTGCAAATCTTATACGGAACCAATAAATTTAGAATAATATTTCTATTGTTTGTTTTGTTGAAGAGGAACTGTCAATTTCCGGATGTGATGACATGGTTAATTAAACGTTTGATTGAATACAATATTTTTTTAAAACAATAGATGTTAAGATTGTGTAATTGATTCATTGAAAAATTGAAAAAACATATTCAATGTTTTGCCAATGGCTTGAGATGCCATTATATGATGCCATGAAGTTAAGGTATATTTTTGGATCTTGAAAAATTTCTTCTTCACATGAAACAGATTGAAACAGACGAAAAAGCAAAAAGTTATTTTACATTTGAAAGTCTAGAAATGAGCGTGGTAAAAACTTCGACTATGTTAAAAGTATGGGGCAAGACGCCGTCTGTTCTATTACCACAGACCGAACGTTATTAGGTACAGAAAGATAGTCAGTCATGGGGTTTGTCGGGGGTTAAAGCAGCCAATACCATTATTCAATTCCTTGTTTAAAGATTATGGTTTTCGAATTGACAAGAATTATTTTTAAACGTTTTGGTATATCAACTTTTGAAAACATATAATTTTTTTCTTTAATAAATTTACTCCATCAGTTTTTTCTAATTTAAACATTGAATTGACGACTGATATTTATAATTAGTTCAAGGTGAAGTTCGTTATATTTTTCATTTCGTTGAAGGTTTCACCAAAACATAAATCGTAAAAATAAATTGTTATTTTTTTTTAAACATAAATATTCATCTAGATCTCATATAAACAAATTTTTATTATTTACATTATTTTGATGAAATTTTTTTATAATTTTCAAATTGCTCTAGAAGTTGTGAATATTGATTGACGATCGAAAATTTTAATATCACCTTAATTTAATTTATATACATATATACATATGAACTTCGTAGAAACTATTTCGATTTTAATAATTTTATCGAGTTAATACAAAATCAGGAAGAATAAATTTTAATAAAAATTTATTTAAAATATTTGAAATTTTAAATATTTGAATTATATTCATGGTCAAAGTAAATTTATATAATTTAAAGTGATTTTTTTTTCAGATATTTGTACTGAATGTTTTAAGATTCTTGGTGATTTGCGAATAATTTTGCAACAAAATTTTGTTTATTACTTTCTGATAATTCAAATAAAATGTTGCCGCGAGTAATGATAATTTCGAGACGAGGTGATAATTGTCCAGAAAATAATAAGAGATGCATTGTATAAGATCTAAATAAAGGTTGGATGAATATTCTCGCTAATTTCGTCTTGTGGTATCTTTACGATTTCATTTTTAACTATGATTTAACTTCGTAGGTTTTTATCATTAATTGAAATTTTTCTTAGAAATGATCTATAAATACATATGTGGACACTTCCATATATTTTTACATACGTTTCACGTAAGAGTTTTACCGGTATTTGAGTTATTGACATTTAATGTTGATTTCATTGTCAATAAATAAAGACATCAAACGTTTTACAACTGTGAATAAACGTGAACGTGTGAATCGTCTGGTGTTTATGGTCACGTATCGAAAAATACGATACTGTAAAGGGTGATTTATTAGCACGAGAATAAACTTCGTTGAAGCATAGTGCGCTGGTGCGAGTCAGAAAAAATTTTATTCTTAGAATATTTGTTTGGATATGGGAAAGTAGGGCGCAGTGGAACAATCCTATTATTCGAATCTTATTTCAAGAATATTTCAAAAAGAATTACATCGAATTGTTAAGTTAAGTAGATGGACCAAAAACTTTCTTAGGATAAGATGCAAATATTACGGTTGGTTCTCGTGTGTTATTATACCCCAGCACCCCCCAACACTTTATTTATTTGCCCATATTGATCGTCAACCTGTAAAATGCCGAGCAAAATTACGTTTTTATTTATTATTAGCGAATTTCCGAAGGAAATGAAGGAACTGGAAATAGTTCTGTACGTTTATGTGTTTGTAAACTCTGCAGATTGGAATTTAAGTCTGATTTGAATGACATTTGATATCAAGAAGGGTTTGTGTATTTGAAAGGCAAGTTCGTTAATGAGAAAAATCGATAAATAAACAAGGAATAAGATTACGCAAAATACAAATTTTTGATTTTTTTCAAATTTTTGCAAAAAATTGCGCTTAAAAGAGAAATAAAAAATGCAATATTCAATTTTAAGAAAAATGTGTTATTTTTTTCCATCTCAGGGCCAATTCGCTTAGCTAACGCAGCTCCTGCACCTCGAATTTAAATTTTAATTTAATAAACGGTTAATTATCAATTTACAGATTATGAAGCGATTGAAAATGTTTTAGGCTCTCCGTAACGTGTTCACATACGAAGTTTTTAAAGTATGAAAAATCAATAATATATTCTAAAACAAGTGCAGAAATTGCGAATTTCACAAGAAAGTCTCTTATAACTTTCGGTGTGTATAACTTTCGACGCACGTACAGTGTGAGTATTTACACTATTCGAATATGTAATGAAATTGCATATACGCTATGCTTCTTTACGAATTCATTAAGAAAAGCGACCGAGGATTAGTTCCCTCTCGCAATAACAAATAGCTATGGCTACCACTTCAGGACGTCATATGGTGATGTATATCTTGTCTAATACAATATATTCGAACTTTTGAAGTTACAGTGTAGAGACTACAGTGTTTCACGATAAAATACCATATTGAATTGTACTGTAACACATTGTAAATACATTTTTACTTTTTAATATAAATCACGTTACCATTATATTTAAAGCCGTCACATTGAACTTCTTATACAATTGTAAAATATTTGCACGAAGTTCAATAATATCTCACGCAATATTTGTTAAAATAATAATATAATAATAAAAAGTTTTTAAAGTGCACATACATATATACATATTATAACATTTGAATTGATTAAAAATAACACGTATATAGTTATAATTGATTGTAACAAATCATTTACACTTTTTAACACATTCTCTTTAAAAACAATGTCTGCATTTTTAATAAAAAATAATATAATATCGATAAAATCAATGTGTTATGTCATGTTAGACTCAAACATGACATTTAAAATTACTGATTTTAGGCAATCACGAGTTGATGTTTAGAACGGAAATTGAATGCCAAAGGCTGTATATTGGGTTTTTTGAATAAAATATTTAAATTATATAATCAAAAACTCAGGAAGTTAGAACTAAAAAATCTTTCCAGACATAGAAAAAGCTTTAACTCCGAGATACTTGGTGCCCATAGTGATATTCTCGTTGTCCCCGTGAATTTATGGTATTATTATGTGAAATACATGTTTAATGAAAGATCATATAATAATATGATAAATTTATGGGAAAAACAAGGATATCGTACTCCCTAGGAACCAGATATCTGGAGGAGGGGCAATTCTATTGCTATATTCGTCTTCAGCGACCCAAAAAACCTCCAGAAAACGGGTTTCGACTGATTATATAACGAATTTTACGAAAACTCCACGAGACGACGGGGACACCGTTTACCCTGAGCACTTGGTACCTCGGATACCAATTATGTCGCAATATTGGACTAATTATATTACAAACTTACCGAAATCTTCAAGAGACGTCGGAGATACTGTTCACCTTGGGCAAAACCTCAGAGATCAATTGTGTGGCGGTATTTGTGTTCAGCGACCCCAAAACCCTCCGAGTAACAAGGTTGGAAGCATTTTCATGACTATTAACCGAATTGTGAATTTAGTATTTACGGTATTTTTATATTTATATATATTTTTAATTTATTATAAATAAATTTAGGTCACAAAATTTCCTGACGCTCTAACGAATCGAATGCAGAAAACCGCATTCAAATCCGTCTTGCTGTTCAAATTTTTGAAGCTCAGTGCTTCGTTTCCACGACTATTAGTTAAAATAACAAAGGAGAACTTCAATCCGATTCGGAAGTACATAATAAAATTAGATTTCTCGAATATCTTTGGGTTGAAATGTTTTTAACATTTTTATTTATTTCCTTAACAAGAATTGGATTGTGATGCTGAATTATATATTAAGGTACCTATAATTTCGATCTTAGTGACCCACTAATTAATATGAAGACTCTCATACAAATGAGGTCATAGTTTCAGTTGTTCCTAATTGAATTGCGAATATTATAAACACACACTTATTATAAACTTGGATATAAAATATAGCCGACATGACACGTTCATCAAACACAGTTAGACATTAATAATTTATGATTGAAAACATTTCATTAACATTATATATAATAGTTGGAGAGTTGATGACTGACTTGTTCATATTATTTCATCGTATCTCGAAACATTTCTAAATAAATTTCAATACAATATTTATGTGGCTGATCGGTCGAGAAATAATGCAGAACCTCTAAATCAATGAGTATATAATACTACAATAAATAAGCCGGAAAATACCATCAAATGTGGAAAAGTGGTGGAACAGCTCCGATTTCAAAAATTTTTTGTGTACGTATTCCTTAGACCTCTAGGAACATTCAGCCGCACTAACCTTGGCATAAGAAAAAAAACTGAGAAAGTTAGGGTAGTTTTCCCATCCCAAAATTGTAACAGTGAAAACAAATCAATATTTCACCTCAAAAATCGTCTTCCGAGGGTTTTCGAGGTCGCTGATCATGAATTCAAGGTTTAAAAACAACTGAAAATGGTTGCAACCCCATTAAAACTACCCCTGAAAGTGTCAATAATTAAAAAATTTTGAAAATTTTGAATTTAACCTCAGAAATTGTCTTTCTGCGGTTTTTGAAGTCGTTGATAGTGAATTTGAGAGTAAGAAGCAACTGAATATAGTTCTAAGCCACCCCTAGAAGATACAGAGATAAAATTTTAAATTTTTAATCGAATATCGTCTTTCTGGGGGTTTTTGGCATCGCTGATCACGAATTCAAGGTCAAAAGGTAACTTGGATGGTTGCAACCCTATTAAAACTACCCCTAGAAGTGTGAATGATTAAAAAATTTTGAATTTTTTTAAATGTTTTTGTATGTTTTTTTTTTTCATTTTTACATCTGGGGGTAGTTTTTTTGGGGTTGCAGCCCTCTTCAGCTACTTTTTGACCTTGGATTTGTAATCAGCCCCCCCCAAAATTACCCGAAAGACGATATTCGAGGAGAGAATTCAAATTTAAAATTTTATCTTTGTCACTTCTAGGGGAGGTTTTAATAAGGATGCTGTGACATTCAGTTACTTTTTGATCTCAAATTCATGATCAGCGACTCCTAAAACCGCAGAGGGATAATTTCTGTGGTGAAATTCAGTATTTTCAAAATTAATTTATCATTGACATTTCTAGGGGTAGTTTTAATGGGGTTGCAACCATCCAAGTTACTTTTTGACCTTGGATTCGTGATCAGAGGCCTCAAAAACCCCCCGAAGGACGATATTCGAGGAACAATTTTAAATTTTTTCTCTGTCACTTCTAGGGGTGGCCTTTTGGGGTGGCTTGGGAATACATTCAGTTGCTTCTTGTCCTCAAATTCATTATCAATGATTTATAAAACCAGAGAGAGACAATTTCTGAGGTGAAATTCAGAATTTTCAAATTTTTTTTATCATTGACACTTCTAGGGGTAGTTTTAATGGGGTTGAAACAATCTTCAATTGCTTTTTGACCTTAAATTTGTGAACACCGAACCTAAAAGCTCCACGAGACACGATTTCTGAGGCAAAATTTTGAATTTAATAAAGTTTTTGTCTCTATCACTTTAAGGGTAGTTTTATTGGGGTTGCAACCATATTCAGTTGCTTTTTAACCTTGAATTCATGATCAACGACCTCAAAAACTCTCGGAAGACGATTTTTGAGTTGAAATATTGATTTGTTTTCACTGTTACTATTTGGAGAGTTTTGGGGATGGGAAAACTACCCTAACTTTCTCAGTTTTTTTTCAAATGCCAAGGTTAGTACGGCTGAATGTTCCTAGAGGTCTAAGGAATACGCACACACAAAATTTTTGAAATCGGAGCTGTTCCACCACTTTTCCACATTTTCCGGCTTATTTATTGCACTATAAAGAAGGTATAGATATACCAAAGACATTTTACTTCAAATTCTAAACATTAAGAAGAGGAAATGAGAATAAAGCTTGTACCAAAAATAGAGTGTAGGATGTAGTATTGCACGTTGATAATATGTCACGTGGATAATGGGTTTATGTGTTGTATCTGGTTCCAATATCCGGCTGCATTGATGTTGTTCCCTAGAGTAAACTATACAGATTACTCCTTGATTCTCCGGGGGGCCACCTCACCGATACATAGAATGAGCATGAAACATGGTTCACCATGGTCTTATATCTTGGATCACAAAGCTTTTGTTTTAGAATCAGAGGAAATTGAAGATTTTTTGACATAACTATATAGTAACATTTTCCTTTAATTTTATTTGTGTAATTGGATCTCGTTCTATAATAATATTTGATAATTATCTTTTTTCTTAATAATACTATAAATAATATACAGTTGAAGTACATAAAAGATATTAAGAATAAAAATAAAAAAATAATAATACAAATAAAATAAAATAAATAAATTTATGTATGATACAAAGTAATTAAATAAAAGCTATTAATTATGAAAGACAAGATAACAAAAAAAAAAAGAGCAGATGAAAAATATTATGAATATTATAATAGATATCTTTTGCGCTTAGGAAATATACCATATGCACATCCATAAATATATAGCTAATTAAGTAGCAATTTGCTGATTATTCTGAAGTTCGACAGCATAGTCTTGTACATGCATATTTGCTTTTAATTTGTTAATTGTCAGATATGAACTGAAATTGATCCAAGGTGCCAATTTTTTTTATCAAAGCTGTCTTAAATGCTGTTTTTGAGTTTGGAAACAAAAATTGTTACTCGATTTTTTACAATTGTCTTAAAAATAAATAAAAATATAGTCTAGAGAAAACAAAATGAAAAAACAGTCTACACCTTTTTTTCGAATTAGATAAAATTCAGTATAATTTATGGAGTGAGTAATTTTGATCCAAAAAATACAAATATCAGTCAAATTTAGATGAGCATTTCTGTATCATGCATTTGATTAAAACTTATCTGTTTCAGGACCCACAATAAAAATATTCAGCTTAATTTTTTTAAAATTATTATGTAGCTAAACCGATTTCGATTGCTATTTATGTGCTACTGAAAGGAATTGCTGAAGCAATCACAAAATTTTTCTTAAAACTCTCAAGTCGGTTTTTTAGTAGAATTGTATGTCTCGAACTGAATTTTTATTTAAATGAGTTTCTCAAAAGGTAGCTTGAGAACTAACACAAAGTCGGGCGAGGAACTAGAATGTGGGGGTGATACTTGTGGTGCCTCAAAAGTCAGGTCAATTTAGGTAAGCTTCATCTCCACATTCTCGTGATTACTTGTCTAATACAGTAGTTATTGCGGCTTGTATAAAGCATTGTAATTCAATGTTCTTGTTATTGATAACGGTTTATTTCTAAATAAAAGTTGTCTCAATAAAGAAAATAATCGTTCTTGCTAATTTTCTTTTTTTTGTAATGAATATGCAAATTGAACTAGAGATACGCACAGAAGGCTACCGAAGCGATTATCGCTTCTTTAATGTCAACCATAGTAAGGTGATACTTGTGAAGAAAGACGATAGTATGGTAGTTAGTATCTCAATTCGGCTAACTTTGTCGAGGTACAATCAGAAAGGATACTCCTCGAGAGCTTGGATGTGGGGTAAATGGTCTGACAGGTGCGATCTTTGCCTGTGAGTGAATATAATTGAATTTTTAAACCTAAGAGATCAAAATAACAGTGTCAAGTATAACCAAATCCATAGGTACAATGATCATTGAAACAGTGTAACTTATTGGTAATTTTGACAACCAAATTTGATAAACAATTAAACACACGGTATAAATAAGTGGCTCGCACGGCATACTAATTTGATACTTATGTACTATTAGCTTTATAGTAGGTACATTATTACATAGACATAGACGGTGATGATTTATACAAATGTATTAAGTGAGTACGATATGTATAAAATGTGCATAGTTTGTTGACACGATCTAAGTAAAACAATAAATGAATGTCTTTCTTTCACTGACAAAGTAATTTGTAAAAGAAATTATATTATAAATATATTACTTAGTGTAATACTGTGTATAGTAAACACCACATATGTTTTTTGCATAAACATAGATTATTACAGAGAGTCATGGATGTAACGTTTAATATTTTACCCGACGTGATCATTGTGACCAAGCAGAACATAACTGTTGTGACCGGATATTTTTTACCCATGCACCTTATTGTACACGAAATCAATCTTAGGCCAATATTAGCTTATTCTATCTATATTAGGGAAATAGGTTGTTAGATACATTGAGAACAACATAAAAAGATATAAATTACCCAATAGGTACTCATCGATATTTACAGAAAAAAAATACGTCGCGATTCAAATGAAAGTTTCTCTACATCTTAAACAAGAAATATTTTTTGTTCTACAGTCGATAAGCTAGAATTGGTGATATATAGAAATAATGGTCGTAAAATTACGCATGATAGCTTGGATTCGAAATGATGTCTAGAAAAATGTGCCGGAAGCGTCTTTTAGAACATAAAAAGATGACAAAAAAGGTATTTCGTTTATCGTCAATATTTCATAAAATATTACTATTTAAGAAATTTAATTTTAACAATTCCAACAATGGTCAATATATATTTTTATAAATAATAAAAAGTAAAAATCATTAATTTCCTTAAAACTTCAAAACAAATATTTTATTTATGTGCTCACAAATACAAAAATCATCATGGTTCTACCGTCCCAACATATAATAAATAAATGGTGGAAACGCAGTTAAGTTATGTAATATATCAATTCGTTATATGTATTATGAATTTATTTGCGCTTCCACCATAGTTGTGATGAGTCTAACTAAACTAAGAACTATGAGATCAAACAGTATTCAATTATCAAAATTTTAATAGACTGATAATTTTGCAATGTAATCTTGGTTATTATCTTTTATCTGGAAATATTTTTTAATTTTCTTAAAGCTGGAAAGGTCAACTTAGTTAGATTTAGAGTTTTTTCTTAATTTTCAATTATGCAAAACATTTATGTATGTTTATACCATGTATATATGAAATATACAATGTCAGATTGATATGCTTGTTATACGAACGTCGTTGTCACTATAAACTAAAATATTGCGGTAACACTGTTTCTGTTAGATCTTGTATGCTATATTTTATAGCTAAGTATGTTTATAATGCCAGAGACTTTAATTATCATAAAAATATATATTTTTTTATTAATAATTTTATTGGCTAGTGGATACTAAAATCACACCATATAAAGGGCCGCTATTAAGAATTACCGCTAATTTGTACTGTACGTTAATTGAATAACGTAACTATTAATAGATTATTAACATTTGGTCCAAATCGATAAGGTAAATTTCAATACTATGCATCTTGTGACACTAAAAAATAATCGCAGGAATAATCTTTAGGAATGAAAGAGAACGCATAACGTGGATAAGCTCCTTCAGTGGATAATTGTTAGAAATAAAAATATAAAATATTCAATTTCATTGAGGATTTTTCGTTGTAGGGACCAAAGGTCGAACTTGTTATTGGTAAATAAGAGGAATTTTTTTTTTAATTTTTCCGCCAATATATTGAAGTAAATTAGGAAAATTACCACCAGCTTATGAATAATAATTAAAGATTACACCTAGTTTTAGTTTATAGAATATTCAGGAATTTTTTCTGTCTTAATAAAAAAAGTCGTTTTGGGATTATAGTGCATTTATAATTGGAACTGCTGTTCAGGTCCGTTTTTTATCTTTTTGGGGGGTCTTGGGCGCTGATCCATCAACAAAATTATTCAACAGTTGCTTTTATTTCTTTACAATCACAATAAATGAATAGCCTATAGTAATATGATTCGGAAAAATAAATTAGTAATAGTAAGGCTATGTCTTTGAACACATCAAATTCTATGGGCATTGCAAATCAATTATTCTGTCACCGAATCGTGTGCTTAATTCTTAGAATGCAACAACGGCGTGCTTAATTCTTAGAATTCTCGTGTGCTTAATTCCTAGAATGGAAATGCAGCTGCTGCTACATTTCTATAATTAAAAGTGACCACATGAGATATTACGCAAAAAGGGACATTTTTACATTGAATGGCGCATTATTAGCTTCCAGTAAAACACAAATGACTCTATTTGGCGTGATTTAAGTTTGAACTCTTTTTGGCGTGAATGAATATATTAAATATAGCTCTTTGTTTTTTCTACTTATGGTATAGATTTTTTTAATACACTGACTTGCTTTTCGGCAACTAAAAAATCATAAGTTTATCTACAATTTTGTCGGAGAAGTGATATATTTATCGCATTGTAAATTCTTTGAATCTTTTCGATGTTGTGATATACTTCGATGAAGCATATCACAACATTCGAAGTAATAAACAATTTAACCAAAAATCACATAAATATCCAAATAAAGTTGACGGATTAAAAAGTTCACATACTGAAAATCATCTTGCTAATGGTGAGTGTCCTCTGTTTACTAAAAAATCCACCAAAAACAGAAAATTCATATCAGACACTAAATTAGTAACTGATTCAATAATTTCGCAACATAAATCACTTTCTCAGAATAACTCGAAATATACTTTTCGACATCGTATTGTTACGAGTTCAGGTCCGATATTTTCGAACTATCGTAATCTCGGACACGACGAACTCATCGCTGCAAAAAATTATTTCTCGAACCTATTGGATTTGGGAATTTGCAGGCAATCGTTTCCAAAGAAATGGTCTTCACCTTTATATATGAGGAAAAACCCTGATGGTTCTTTTCATATATCTGGTGATTATCGTAAACTGAATTCGATAACAATACCTGACAAATCCCCAATTTCAAATAATTTAAACGATTTACGAGCTAAATTACATGGTAAAAAGGTCTTTACAAAATTAAATTTGCAGAGTCCTTCTTACCATATACCTATCTTAGAAAGTGATATCGAAAAAACTGCCATAAATACCAGTTTTGGAAATTTTGAATTTTTATTTGTTCCCCCTAATTTACAAAATTTTCCACAATCAAACTTTAAATTTATGGCAGAACTTTTTAAAGATTTTGATTTTGTTTTCATCTCACGCGACGCTTTACTGATATTTAGCGAAACTGATGCTCACCACAAGCAACACCTAAAAACTGTGTTTGAGATTCTCAAAGGAGCGAAAATTCAAATAAATTCATCGAAATCTATTTTTAACGTTTCAAAATTAAATTATTTGAATTATCAAATTGATTCTGAAGGAATTTCTCCATCTCCTTCTATCGTTAAATCAATTTCAAATTTCCCAATTCCGAACACCCCTAAATCTCTTCAAAATTTTTTGGGGAAAATTAATTTGTTCAATCGGTTTATTCCGAATTGTTGGGAAATTTTGGCTCCATTGAATCAACTTCTCAAATACAGTCAAAGTTCAACGAAGTGTTTTTCCTTAAATGCACGACAACTTTCGGCTTTTCATTTGATCAAACAAAAGTTATTAAATGCGCCGGAATTAGCGCATCCAGTTTCGAATGCTGAAACTTGTTTAGTAACAAATTCCTCACCTACAGGACTGAATGTTACTTTAAAACAAAAAATTAAAGGTACTTGGAAACCTTTATCGTTCGCATCAAGGAAAATGACTGACACTGAACAGAGATTTGATGAATGTTCTCAAGAATTATTAGCGATGGTCTTTGGAATCAAAAAATTTCATAGTTTCCTTTCGAATCGAAATTTTTATATTCAGACCAATTTAAATTCTTTATCCAATGCTATTAATTCTAAAAATGAAGTTTTATTAAATCGAAATTTTCATTATTTGAATTTCATAGACGAATATACAATCGATATTCGTTGTAACGGAAATAGTGAAAACTTTTCGCACAATTTTACCGAAAATTAATAAAATTTCACTATCTTCAAAAGATGATTCAATTTCGATCAACAAATTTGATTCAAATGATGAACTGAATCACTCCCTTAAACTTAGAATTGTTAAGCTTAACATCCATAAAGAGCTTTTTACGTAGCACCCATCTTTTCGTCTAGGTTTGGTGAGTTGTTTCATGACTTCTGTGGCTCTTTCAACTCCTGTCAACATACATTGCCCGTTATCATCTCGATTTCTTCTTCAACATTATCAAGTCATCAATGAAGTACAACAGTGAAGAATTTACAGACTCTTAAGTATTTCTTCATTGTAATTAGAAAATGTAATTAGAAAGTGATTAAAATTGGTTTTCAAAATTTCTGATATTTTTGATAATATCACCATATTTTTAACAAACCAATTTCTAACATTTTCTATTGTCAGAATTTGTACTTCACCGCAAGGCCATTTTTTTTTTTGTGGGTTTCCCCTAACTACGAATAATCACACAAATTAAAATCAAAATTTTCTTGTTTTGATTTGTTGTTTTTCATTCAGAAAAATGTCTGGAAATCAAAATTCAAATTATTCTTAGTTCGTTCCCACACATTTTTTTTTCTGGCCGGGGAGGTAATGTAATGACATTGTAATTGCGTTTCTATCGAATGTATGTACATTCGATAGATACGACTTTGCTTTGTATACAAACATTACCTTAGCAACGCCTGTTGTTTGTACTCCAGATAATTGCGGAATAAATTCTCAAATATAGTTCTTTTGGTTTTATTTCGCATTTTAGATTTCAGCATTTTCATATGTAAGAGTAATCTCTTACAAACTAAGTACCATTTTAGGTCGAACAATGTCTCATAAATCAAAGAAATGAATATCAACGAACCTTAAACGCAGCGGGATCGTTGCTAATGTCTTCATATGTTTATGACTTTTTTTTTTTAAATGTGATGAATATTAAACACTTATTTGGAGGCAAGGCACAATACTAATATTTTTAACGAAACGTGTTATTATACCGCAGCAATATATCTTTGTACGCGAGCGTCCGTCGATCGGATGTGTTCTAGACAATGTAATTTGTTCAATATGCGTAAAATTAAAAAAAAAAACTTTTTAGCAACATACACAAGTGAAGTTTAAAAATAGAATTAGTAAAAAAAAAAAATGTTTTATGTACTTGAAAATATGTATGGAGTCTTATTTTAGATGTATCCTTGGAAATTAAAAGCAACATATAAAATTTAATATAAACATAATTTATTGCGAACTTTTCATTTTAATTTGTTTGAACTTAGAAGAAACTGAGAACAGAACAAAAACTACATTATCATCTAGTGTTGCTACCTCAAACTTCCGGGAGATCGGAAGATAAACCAGAATGTCTAGAGATAGAGAAATTATTCTTATTATATCACCGAATTATAATACTGTTTGATATTTTCGATGTTTTTAATACTCAAGTAATTTAAAATTAAAGCTGCTCAGAATTGTTAAATTTACCTGAATATAAAACAAATAATCAAACTGAGTTCCAGAGAATTTATATTGTTACTGGGAGTCTGGAGAGATCAAATCTGGAGAGGTGGCAACCCTATAAATATCATATTATAAAACAACTGAAAATGTTTTTCGCATGTACTTTTCTTGCCGATTTTACTGTTGCTTATGTAAGTAACCCATTTATTATATGTTTTAAAATTTTTCGTACAATAGTTTTGCCTTTTTTGAAATATTGTTTTTTTTAATGAAGAAAAACTTATTAAGTATTCTTTTAACCATTTCTTAAGTAACAAAACGTTAATTGTGCTCTAAAGCTCTCGAATAGTATTTATTACTACTAGTCATTAAAAAAGCCTGCAGCTTCATATCTGCTATTTTTTCGACGAATGCGGAATGAGGTTTTTCTTGTGCATGATTTTCCATGCTACGATAAATATCTAATTAACCAATGGCTGTCAAAATTAACACACTAGTTGACTGTTGACATTCAAATTACCATTTGCGTGCAGATTGTTTATACAAGTTCGTGCAGTTTTCTTATAAATCAATAACAACCTAAGAATGTCAATTTACAGACACCTTACATATTTCAATATTCATATTTCAAGATTCTTAAGTTCTTAAATTTAAGAAATTCTTCAACAAAATTTAAGTGAGATCATCAAATAAATAATGGCTATTTTTGGTGAATTATCAAAAATTGAAATTTGAATATTTTTAATTAGAAGAAGTGGGAATTGAACCCATAGTATTCAATTCCCAAGGTAATTAGATAATTTTTATGTGATCTTAAAACTTTGAACAGTCATGTGTTTAAGTATAAAAAACAAGAAATCATATTTTTATAAACAGTAAGTTCAAAGTTTTCATAAAATATTAAAAAGCGATGATTAAATCAATCACGTAATAATTGAATAAACGCACGTTTCAATTTATAGAAATAAACTGACCATTCATCCATCCATCTATTTTATGTAAACTTTTTAAAAGATTATTAGTGTTGCTAGAATGCTACAACAACGATTCTCGTTGAAAAGTTAATAGAATAAGAAAAGTTGAAAACAGTGATGTAGTTATCTTTTGAGAATATATAAAATCAATTTTAGAAATTTTATATTAATTTCTAAAATACTTTTTGCCAAAAAATTCGCGATAAAAACCACATCTTTTTTTAAGTTGAGACAAAAAAAATTAAATCGTTTGTAAAACCAAGCAAGTATATTCTGTTTACAGCTTTGCTTTAGCACTAAACAGACATATAAAACTTGAAATGATTTCTAATTGAACTTTTTCTTTGATCATTTTAAAAATCAATAGTTATTTTCTAATTTACCAGTATTTGCCTAACCTCGGCCAAGGCTACTAAAGGCTTGGTTCGCCACTCGTTGTCCAAGCTTTGATAGAGGTTAAAAAATGAAGCCAAGATTTGTCGAATGTAAATAAACCGAGCCTTGATCTGCCAGCACATGTCCTAGTCTTTGCTATATAAGATAAGTCGTTGTTTTGTCTATTTTTTGCCAAATTTGACTAGTAAATCAAGGCTTGCTTTACTAGCCTTGGCCTAAACTCGGGCATCGGTGGGTACATCAAAGCTGAATTTAACTTTATTCAGGCCTGGGTGGAGAGTGGCGACCAGATTTAGGCTTCAAGATTGAACCGGGACCAGACTTGAATAAGAGACTAACATCTAAGCCTGGCTGAGGTCTTTGAGCGAACAAGGAAATGATTTTTTTTATTTGACGCTAACTCAAGACTCGGATGTAATTCTTGGTTTCCAACATTGACCCGTTCTTAAATAATCTTCTTATGAGAATTTTCGAACGAAAGAACTTCCAGAACACATATGAAAGTCATAAAAGTGGAATAATCAATAAGTTTTTTAGGCGTGCGGTAGTAGTCTATTTATGTAGGAAAGAGAACATCTTATAAAGTAAGGAACATAGGATATTCAAGTAGATTGTAAATATTAAAATGGTATATGGTGACTGAGTTACTTCAATCTTCTTTCAATAATAAATAATTACAGATGCAAAACATTTATTTTACTTAAGTAATCATCAGTAAGAGATATTATTTTTATTTTCCTTTTATAATAAAATTTACTACATGATTCTTGAGATGTGTGATTTAGAATAAAAATTGCATGTAAATATCAAATCTAGGGAACGGGTTTATATGGATCTAATATGCTCATTATGTATTAATAAATTCAATAAATTCTTAGTTCTAAACGTATACTCATCATTGCCTTTCTCTGTTAAAAAGTTTTTCAAGTTTAAAACTTAAGTAGACGATTTCATACGTTTTTCTTTTTCTTATAAAAATTTATCAAAGAAGTTTATGTAGAAAGACAATCGACTAGTTTTGGGAAAAAACCTTTTGTGGGTCTAAGGCACTCGTTTGTTTGACAGTCGTTTTAGAAAGGAATGACCTTAGTCCAAAAGTTTTGCCTACTTCCTTCCACTTTTCTTCTATTTCTCGCCTTTTTCCTTTTTTAATTTTCGTGAATCTATGCCCCACCAGGGGAGTATATGTATGTCTGTCAGTCTGTTTATTTGTTCTGGATACCCACATTTCATATTTTCATAATTGGAACATTAGTAAATAAATAAAAAATGTTTTAATTAATTAATTATAGATAATAATATACTGTTTAAAAAAATTATCATTTATAATAATAGATTAATACCTATATGTGTTGTGATTAATCATGTATACATGGTGTTCCGTTTAAAAGTCATGATTTTCCAGTTCATGTATGAAATATAATGTATAATTAGGGTATATGTTGTTAGAGTAAATTTTTGTCCATATCGCTTATATTTTGATTCATTCGTATTTTCTTTAAAGGTCTTAGTGTCCAGCAGATAGCAACTATACGAAGCAACTTTATTTACCAAGCAATTAGAAAAATTGTTATCTATGTGCATTTATTTTATTCAAGTAAAATAGAAATACTATCTTATAGTGTTTCTAATTAAAAAATTTCACTCTTGTTGTTAATTAATTATTTATATTTTTATGTTTTGTGTTTTAAATCACATTTTACCGAAATCATTACTTGTCGATAACGCTTAGAAATATTGATCATACGAACATAATTTTGTTATAGGTGTTCATGAAATCACCTTATGAATTCATTTAAGTTTGCCCGTCTATCTCTGAGCAGAACTGCTCAAAAACGAAAAGATATATCGAGCTGAACTTTTATAGTTCAGGACATAAAAAGTGATTTGAGATTTTAGGACAGATAGGACACCTTTAAAGCAGATAGAACAATAGTTTAAATGAAAAAAAAA
Source organism: Chrysoperla carnea (assembly GCF_905475395.1). Classification (NCBI taxonomy): domain Eukaryota; kingdom Metazoa; phylum Arthropoda; class Insecta; order Neuroptera; family Chrysopidae; genus Chrysoperla; species Chrysoperla carnea. The sequence goes on along the minus strand of NC_058337.1, from coordinate 111,530,021 downwards.
ATGTTTCTTATGTAAAAATCAACAACTTTCGTTCTCAAGGACACAAATTAGGAAAAATCTTAAATTTTTCCAAAATTATAAAGGAAAAAAGTTTAAAAATTTTGTAGCTAAGATTAAATAGTGAGTCTTTGGATAAGGTTTATAGAGTCAAACAAAAATTTTCGAAATTTTGAAATGAAACAAGTGAAAACAAACAATTGACTGAGTTAATTGTTGAAATACCATGTATAGACAGTGTTGATGAAGCAATCGTTTGTTTTTTGACGTCACGTTAATAAAAAAAGATATCCACTTTTAAATAGTTACACACACACTGATATTCCCATATTAATGCATACTATAAAATTTGCACCTAATAAGCGCCCTCGTGGGTAAACAGTGACGTTTACAAAAAAATTTTTCAAACAAAAGTTGTTTATTTTTTTATAAAGAACATTTTTTACATTTAAACTTTTGTTCTATCTCTAACGGTTTACAAGATGGGTCCTACGGACCCAAGACCTAATTGACCCATATTGCTCATTTACGAACTTAACCTCAGTTTTTAGGTCCTGAGTACGCTATAAAAATTTCATCTTGATATCTCTTTTCGTTTTTGAGTTATCGTGTCTACAGACGGACGGACGGACGGACGGACAACCGGAAATGGACTAATTAGGTGATTCTATGAACACCTATACCAAAATTTTTTTCGTAGCATGAATATTTTTAGGCGTTACAAACTTTGGACTAAACTTAATATACTATGTATATTTCATATATACATGGTATACAAACTTTGGACTAAACTTAATATACTATGTATATTTCATATATACATGGTATAAAACTTTGGACTAAACTTAATATACTATGTATATTTCATATATACATGGTATAAAAATGGAAATTTGAAATTGGAATGGAAATTTTATTCTGCAATCAATTTTTTTTTCACTTGTTTTAAATGGTTTTTAAAAACATATAAATGTAAATTTTCGCTCCCTACATAGCAGGCATAAATTCAGTTGAGTTTCTTATTTTGTGTATCTAAATGTTAAATTATGCGTTAACTAACGCAACATTTAACTAGAAATTGTCTCGTAGTATAAAAAATAAAAATAGACCTGTCATTAAACCAAAGTAGGTTACATTCAAAATTAAAACTATTGTTGCATTAGCCAAAAGGTGGCATTTTTAAGTGAACATTATGTATATTGTTAAATGATTCATATATTTAACTATACAACTATTATTAAAAAATGAAAGAAAAAACACGATCAATTAATATTTAAACATTTGCCTAGTCATAAGATAGCGAAAAACTAGTTCCTAAATCTTGCTCACACGATATTTTTTTCAAATACACTCATATTTGTTGCTAGATATTTCATGATTTTATATAACAAACTCCACCATTTTAAGGTTAATCTATATGTCTTGTAATCAATTTCGGTAATTTTGTAGTACGTGTTTCCTCGCCCTTAAAAAAGCAATTATTAGTAAGCTTTGACATCAATATTTATTATATTTATATAAAAACTATGGACAAAACTTAGTCTTTATAAACTTATTGCCTTAGGAAATTCTGTTGACCTGAAGTTCTCTCTAATCAAGTGCTCTGGTAAAAAGACTAAACTTTTTATCAATACAATTTGGAAATACTTAATCCTGAAAATCATGATAAGGAAAATCAAATAAGTTATTAAATTAGTGTATTATCATCCTTGATAAGTATGTGAAATTTCATGTTAATCCGACGTTTTGAAGCAGGTCAAAATCATGTTCAAATTTTCCGTAAAGCTGGTCCCCTCGCTACGTTTTGCACAACCTTTTGCCTATGCAGTATAAAGACGGAATGAAAACGTTGCAATTTTTAGAGCGTCTACATGGCGCAGATTTTTGTGTGATATCGTCATTTATCGAAGAAAACCATTTTTCTGTGGAAATGTCGGTATATCACCAAAAACAATTCAAAGAAATGTTTTTCAAAATTTCATTAAAAATTTTAAAAAACTTGAAAATATTAAAAAGTTTTATTAACAAAAACTATGACAAAGTTTTCAAGAATCTAAATATATTACTAAACAATCAATAACTAGTTGTCTTATATAACTTTCTATTTGTGTGAGACAAACTTCAAGAGTAAGTTTTACGCTATCGTTTGACGAGTTACGATGAAGAAAAAATACGATCAATTAAAATTTATTAAAAATCTAATGTAGTCATAAAAAAAAATATTACAATGAAATATTGAAATATATTCTGTTATTAGACTTAGACGTATACACATACAAGTGTTAAAGACACAACGGCCTTGTTTGTTTATAACAAAGTATGTGACCTACAAATCAACATTATATTGAGAGACAGATTTTAAAATAAACATTTTATATACATATTCATCTGACAAATGAAAGAAGATGAACCGAATCATTCACAGTTTTCATTTATCTTATACATTTTATAGAAAATCTCTATATATTATAAATGCGAAAGTAAGGATGTTTGTTTGTTACGCTTTCACGCTAAAATTAGCGAATTATTTTTAATGAAACTGTACAGCAATATAGCTCATACTTCAGAATAACACATGAGCTATAGTTTATAAAGATATATTTAAAAAAATAAAATTTAATCTGCCATTACTATTTTAAAAATTTTATAAAAAATGTCAAACCATTCATGGCCAACTTTTATGATATACGCAATGAATTATGACTATTTTACATTTAACAAAATTGCAAACTGTGCCCATTAAGAGAGGTGGATGCTATAAAGCGGTGTTTTTAACTTTTAAGTTCAGCGAAACGGGCGGGTATCAAGCTAGTTTATAATTATATAGCACTTTATTATTTTAATGGGATAAATAGAAACCTCTAAATTTCGGAAAAATTTAGGAAAGCTATTATTTCTGAGAAAACATCTAGGACCATGTCAGAAACAATGAGCTCAAAGTTCTAAACAATAGTCTTTTCACGCAATTATTCAGTCGTCCTTTTTGTCAGTCTAAAACCGTTTTTGCCAAATATCACTTCTTATATATTTTGTTCTTAGAAAAGTCAATGGCAACATTCGAAAGTGCAACGAAATTTGAAACGGGTACAGCATCATCTAAATAATTTTTTTAAAGATGGTTTTAATTTTTTTAAAGAAGGTTTTGGTGCATGCCTTATGTTGGCCATTTACGAATTCAGCCTCACTTTTACGTCATCAGCAAGCTTTAAAAATTTCAGTTTGATATCTCTTTTTGTTTTTGAGTTATCGTGTTGGGAGACGAATAGACAGATAACCGGAAATGGACTAATGGTGGGTGATGTTATGAACTCCTATAAAAAAATTTTATTCTCAGCATCATTTTAACGTTTCAAACTTGGGACTAAACTTGATATAAAAAAAGCAGAAGATCATACACACATGATTTGAAATTAGATGATTCAAATTTGATTAATCTTGAACGAAGGTCGAATTTAGAGTGAATAAAACAGTAAACAGAAGTTATTTACAGCAATTATTTTTTTAATTTTGACTGTTTTAAAATTTACTATGTTGCGATTTTACTACCTGATTAAAAAAATATTTTTAACACAAAAAATAAAAATAGTTCCGTTTAAAAAATTACATCATGTTTTTTTTATTATTTATTTATTAATATTTAACCTTTAATTCAAATTATTTTGGTCTAGAAATCTTTCCTGGTAATTTAATATTTTATTCTAAATTGATATAGGTTTGACAAGGTTGAAAACTAATTTATCTGTCATGATGATATTAATCTGCAGTTTATTTTATTACATTTGTATGCCAAATTTAAATTGTAAATACGATTTAAAAAGATATAAAAGCGATGATACCGCCATATGTGATTCGTTATCAAACTAAAAAAAATCGAATTATTTGTTTTATTTGGCAATATTTAATCATTTTTATAAAAATTATTAATGATTTTTTTTTGAAAACGAACAAACAAAGGTTTTCTAAGAAATAAAAGCTTGCTTCGAAAAAAAGTATTTGATCTCTATCGTTTTAAATATTGGAGACGCGATATTGTTAGGTCACCACGCTTAATGATTTATAAGAAGGAGAGAGAATCAAATGTACAAATTCAAAGATGAATTGGTTAAGCGAATCAATGAATGCGAAAAGCATATAAGATGAACATTTGAAGAAATTTTTTCAAATCCCAGGAAAATTTTTTTCTCTTTATCAGTATAAAAGCAATAGCTCCATTTTCTTAATAAGACGTATGAAGGTATTGTCTGATACTAGTCAGGTGCTGAGACTACACTCTCGTGAGAAACTGTTTTACACTTGTTACAAAATATATTTAAAAAAAAAATTAACAATTCTGAAATTTTAATTTTTGAAAAGCAAATGCAAAATTACTAATTATATAACAAACAAATATTAGATAAAAATTAATGCAATCATCGATCTGGAATAGCGGAATAATTATAGTAGTAATAAATACCTAATAATCTATTGATAATATTTATACCTTATTCAATATTTGCATTATCAATAGTCACTAATTGAAGCCATAATATAAATAAATAGTTGAGACGTTGTACAATAAATAAACTGATTAATTCTGCGTACATATCATTAAAAGTAATTAATAAGGCACATTTTTAGTTTAGTAGAAGAGAGAGCGTATGCTATTTTGCTCTTCATTATATAATAATTATATAATTTTTAAGATGAAGCTAATTATTAGCTTCATCTTAAAACGACAATTTGTAAGGTTGGACAAAATTTGTTGTTGTTGATATGAGTATAGTGATTTATTTCAAAAAAAGATTGTTTATGTTTCGATTTAAGAAGATTACTGGATCAAAAACAACGCTATCATACATCATTTAGACTTAGACTATTGGTTTTAAAAATAATTTTTTATAAGACTAGTCGCTTGTCGGTCAGTATGTGATAGTTTATATTAAAATATAAACAAGTTTATTACTTCATAAATAGTATTCTGATATGAATAAATTATTTATTAAATGAAATGTTTTATTCAATTCAGATTGTTGTTCAATTAAAAGAAAGCAATGACCTTACACAAGTTTTTTTTATAAGCACACTTGAAGATAACTAACTCTATATAACTATAACAAACTCATCAACACATCAGCTGCTTATTAAAATTATCTGATTTGTAAAAAGAACGCAGCGCGCGTTGTGCAAAAAAAAAAACCATGCCGATTCTTTGAATGAATAAATATTATTTATTATTTGTGTACTGAAACAATTTGGATTGGAAATATGTAAATGGAATTTAATTAAAACTCTGTTTTATACCATGTATATGAAATATACCAAGGTATACAAGTTTAGTCCCAAGTTTGTAACGCTTAAAATTATTGATTCTATGAATAAAATTTTGGTATATGTGTTCATAAAATCACCTAATTAGTACATTTCCGGTTGTCTGTCTGTCGTCTATCGGCTGTCGTCTGTCGTCTGTCCGTCTGTCATCACGATAACTCAAAAACGAAAAGAGATATCAAGCTAAAATTTTTATAGCGTGCTGAGGACGTAAAAAGTGAGGTCAAGTTCGTAAATGAGCAACATAGGTCAATTGGGTCTTGGGTCCGTAGGACTCATCTTGTAAACCGTTAGAGATAGAACAAAAGTTAAATGTAAAAAATGTTCCTTATAAAAAAATAAACAACTTTTGTTTGACACATTTTTTCGTAAACATCACTGTTTACCGTGAGAGCGCATATTATGCGCAAATTGTATTATTATATGGGTATATCAGTTATATGTGTGTGACATATATGTATGTGTAATGTGACACTGTCTATACATGATATTTCAACAATTAACTCAGTCAATTGTTTGTTTTCACTTGTTTTTAAAAAGCTTTTTGTTTTGATTTTTTGTTTTTATAGTTGAATTTCGATCACTGGACGAACACCACAAAGTAATCCACATGAAAGCTACAAAGATATCAATTTGCATGTTTTTTTTTTCTGGAATCTAGACGCTTGCTAATAATAAATATTATTAAAATAAAAATACCTAGTTTTCCATTTTCATAATAAAGGTATGTTTATTAAAATATGACATCTGTTAGCACTTCACTTTATGTATGTGCAATACTACATAAATTTATTAAATTATAAATAAACAATTTGTTAAGTATAAATAATAATTCTGTTATTAATTAAGTTTAAAGTCTGTATGCTGTAATAAATTGATTACTTTACAAAAAGGCAGCAGCATGTTCATTCAATTGATTGAATAATTTTATTATTTTTATTAATAAACAATGTTTTACTTTTATCAAGTATACCAATGCATAGAGATAGGTATACTAATATAATAAGTAAATTATTTTATAAATATTTATAATATTTATTACATAATTTTTAATAAATATTTTACTTAATATCATTATGTCAAAATTAACACATTTATCACACGTTTTTGTTAATAACTTGTATCAGTTTCTAGGAAATCAAATTTTACTTCTTATTTTAAAATTGGGTCATTCGAAAGCGTTAGAAAATGAAAATAATTTATAATTAAAAATATAAAAATATTAGCGACTCCAAGAACTATATGGGACACTGTAATGGCGGTTTAAGAGGGTATTAAAATCTGTCTCCATGGCATAAACAAACAAAAACCATAGAACATATAATCTGTTTTACATCATGAATCTATTTTTATTCCCTTTATTTTAACTCTTAGTCTCTACTTGACTTTCGAAACCATGGAAACTCTTAAGATAAAACTCATGCACTGTGCGAATATCGAGTGTGTAAGAATATCTTGAGCATCAATTTTTTTACTTCGAAAAGCGTCGTACCTTTCAGAATTTGTAAAAAGATAATTTTCTATTTTCCCTTTTCTGGATTTTCACTGGGGAGTGTGTAATAGAAATCATAAGTTATATATCAAATACAATTTATACAAATTTCATTTTTATTAAGATCAAAAACAAAAAATTTATTTATTAACAAATAAAGGCAAAACTACACAAATTATTTTTACGAAATTACGTTGTTTAAGGATAATTTGGATAAATATGCCGATTTATGATTCTCAAGATATTCTCTTTCAAGCACCTCTAGGTATATAATCAAAGAAAGTCAAAGGAACTGAAGTTATTGCAAAACGCGATTTTATTCTTATAGAAGTTTTGGTTTTATAGTAACATTAAGCTATAGGTATTTAATTAATTGTTCCTTTTTCAAAAATTGGAAACTATTCGTATATGTTGCTTGGTTTTAAATTTATTATATCTACATATTTTTAAAAATTTATTTTTTATATTATCTTTAAAATATTTGAAATATTTTCTATTAGGTATAATTTAAATATTTATAAAATTTATAAAATTATAACATCACTAATTTAATTTCAAATTATTATAATTCTTATTGCGTGCTTGACGATCACTGTGACCATGAATAATTTTTTTTTTTTGTCTATACGGTCTTTAATTATATCAGCTATAGTTTTTTCTAAGGGTTTCTGACACATATACAAAAGGAATATTTTATTTCTAAAGTTTGGTATTTGACATGGGTTATTTTTTATTTATTTATTTTTTTTCAAAAATATATTCTATAAATAAAAAATAAAAATAATTTTAATTGATTACTTCACGATTTGTTAAGGTATTTTTTTTGTCATTAACATGACAAAAATATTAAAGTTCAAATAATTTTAAGGAAAAAAACAGAAAATTTAAAAAAACAACTAAAAAGAACTAACATGTTTGTCGTTGTGACTAGGAAAATCTTTATCCGGATAAAGTTATCCTGGCACAGTTTTTCTCTCTCCTGATACTCTTTTTTTGCAGATAAACTCACAAAATCCATGTTGTTAAATTCAATAAATTAATATTAGTTAAAAATACTCTTTAAAAATTACTTAAAAATTCAATTTGTGTAATTTTCTTAAATTGATTTAAAATCTATTCATTGTAAAGAAAACTATCGAAGGTGAAATTGGTTGAAGATAGTATAGCTCTATGTATGTGTCATAACCAGTGTCCATTCTTCTGAATTCAGTGGTAATGCATACGAACAAATATTCATGATATTTATTAAAACTTTCAAGTTCAGTCACACCAAACTCTCAAAATTTATCATAATTTTCATTCCACTACACTATAGCGTAAAAAAAATTTATGATTGACGAATTATTTCGGTCATTTTTCCTTATAATATTTTTCCTCTTTGAAGCCATGCTAGTCAAAACAGTGCAAAGATTTGTTAGTTTACCTCCATATCAATATTAATAATGCGACAATAAAATCATTATAGAGTTAATAATATTAAAAAAATTAAGAAAAAAAAATCTTATAAGAGTTGCTTCTTCAATTTTTATAAATTATTTTAAACATGGCATTAACATTTGTGATTAATTAACAAAATGCTTATTGATAACATAACAAGTTTTAATTAGCAAGATGTCATTTTATTTTTAGACCACAAACTTAGATATAATTAATTAATATCTTAAATACTTTTTTTTTGGTATTTGCATTTGTGGCTATGTAGTTTGACCCTATCTTATCTTAAAAAATGTTTATTTTCTAATAAATTACAATTTTTATTTGTTCATTCATTAATTTTTCGACTATCATACTTATGAATGAATTCAGAAATCAACAAGCCGTGATGAATATGAAGTTTAGAGGCCAGACTGATAGCTTTCTGATTAGGTAATTTATGGCTTTCATTGATAAATAATAATTAAATTTATTCTCTAAAAGTTTGCATTTCCGATATTTTATTTTTAATTTGTTTCCATTTGGTAAGATCTCCAAATAATATCGATACAACCCATGAATTATGAAAATTTTTGTCACATTCATTAGTAAATGCATATCTATGATATAAATATAATCTAAAACAAAGTGAAAACAAACAATTGACTGAGTTAATTGTTGAAATAACATGTATAGACCGTGTTGATGACTATCAAATTACACATACATACATGTCACACATACATAACTGATAGTCCCATATAATACATACTATACAATTTGCGCCTAATTGGCAACCTCACGGGTAAACAGTGATGTGTACGAAAAAATGTTTCAAACAAAAGTTGATTATTTTGTTGTTTACATTTTTTACAATTTTTGATTAGCATTTTTGGGGTGTAATCAATAACTTTCTACCAGAATCAATTCAAAATTTATTTTTGTTGTTACACTTTTATATAATTAGTTAGCGGTATTTAACCTTTACAAAGTTTCAAAATAAACAGAAAAATTTCAACTGATAAAATTAATTTTATTTTTTATTTGCTAACGAATATGCTCAGAGGTCAATGTTAAAGTAAAACTAAGATAAAAAAAACCCTAAATAACTGTATATATATTTTAATGCAAACGAGAACTTTTTAAGAAAATCTCTGATATTTTTCGTTCAAGTCGAATTATTCTCATTATTCTGTAACAACTATAAGTTTAAAGCTAATGGAGCTTTATTACCAATGGAAATATTTGTATTTGCTGTTTTTGTTGAATTTATTTTTTCCTTACAATTTATTTTATAATATTATTTATTTTATATCGTTATGTATGGATGAAATTATGAAAATATATGTGTATGTGACAGGTAGTTTCGATATTAATTTTGAACAAAAATTGGCGAAAGGTACAATGTTCTTATTTTTTTTATAAATAGAAATCGTATTAATATTTTATGTTCTAATTCTACGTCATTTTTTATTTTGACACTTCTATTAATCTATAAAGTTGACCATGCCTGGTGGAATTATTCGATGTATACTTACGCTCAATAGAAATCAACAATATCTATATATCTATACATATAAAAGGCTTTGTCCTGAATGACTGACGGAGTCAAATTGGGGATGAAAGTTTTTATGAAACTTTGAAGTTTTGGTTGTGAAAAGGGGATGATAGTTTCTATGATTCGTCAATTTGACTTAACTACTTAGCCGATTTTAAAAATTATTTCACCTATTATAAGTTACAATGCAGAGTTTCTGAGATATCGCAATATTTGGATCGATTTTAGTCCGTATCTCAAAAACTATTCGACCAGTCATCAAATGTACCCGATTTTTGTACTTTTTGGGTCAAAATTAACTTATATACTGAGTTGTATCGAAATTGGAAATAACAAATATTTCTCGATTTTTTGAAATTTTACTTAAGGGGGTACCCTTTCAAAAAATCGAGAAAATCGCAAAAAAACATTTTATTTTGGATAAAACTCAGTGGATGGAGTAATTTTGGTCCAAAAAGTATAAAAATCAGGTTAATTTAATGATTGGACCTATAGAAAGTTACAATGTCAGCGAGTATCATGGGCAAAACGTAATTTTCAAGAAAGTTACAGTTCCCCACCAAAAAATTAAAATCAATAAAATTGTGAACAAAGGGAAGGATAAGTGAGGGCTATAACGGATAGTCTTTGTTTTTAAAGGAGAAATTACCCAGCAAAGCGGGCGGATATCTGCTAGTCAGATATATTTGGTGCCCAAATGTCTGGGTTTTTACTTAACTTAAATTGTTTTAAAAAATATACTGTAGTTTTTAGTTATACAAAAAGGGACTAAAAAGGTTTAGATGCTGTTTCTTCCGCTGTAACAATTTAGTAATCATATTAGGATTTATAACGTTTTGACCGTTAATGTGACTGTGTAATTAACACAGTCTATACATAGAATTTCAACAATTAACTCAGTCAATTGTTTGCTTTCACTTGTTTTTAATAAAAATTTAACAGTTTTTATTTAGCTTCACGTAGTTTTAGGGATGAAGGTTTGGTACATCTTTTCCATTACTATTGGGATGCTAAATCGTCTAAATAATTTATATTATCTTATCAACACTTCCTCTACTGCTAGCTTTATAGATCTAATACTTATTGTTAAGTAGGTACATGAACATTGCAACATTTATAATACGTAAAGTATTTGACACTGCCATTAAAAATATATTGAGGGTTATTTTTAAATTTTAGTATAGAAAATATATGACTAAAATATGTGTGTATTCCTATAGTAATACAGAAGATAATTGACCTTCTAAGGACATTGACTTGATAATATTTAGCACATAAAAAAAAAAAGTTTTTATAATCTCAATAACCTTATCATATTTATAATATTATACTTATTTTATAAAAAAAAATTATAAAATAATTTTATCAAATATCTTCTCTAATTATGTGTTTTATCCAAAATTATTATGTATGTTTTAGCTATGAAAATTATAATTTCAATCTCTTTTGATCTGGACGCCATTCGTACTTTAATCGTTTTCTTGTTTAACTTCACGAATAAAATGTTTTCTTTCAAAACGAAACACTTTATAATGTCCTAGCTGTCCCCTAAGACCTCGTGCCATCAAAGATTGCATTTTATCCAAATTTCATTCCAATGTGATATCTAAAGTACACTCTTTCTTAAAGTGTAACAAAAAATGTACGTGTTTTACCATTCTAAGTGTAATAATTAATATGTCATAATATGTGAATCACATGTAATGTTATATTAATATTACTGAGAATGGTATTAGTTTTGCGTTTATTTTGATTTTGAGTATAGATAATTGTACTTTATAGCAAAAAATATATTGAAAATCGCTAAATGATTTAACAAAATTTTATTTTTTTTAGAATCGAGTAATGGGCGCATTTTTCAGAACATATTTAAAACACGTTCTGAAAATTCAAAGATAAAACAATTCTTAAGTGCTTTTTCCAAGTTTGTTAGAAAATTGTTAATTTAACGACAAATTATCATGCAAAAAATGGATATGCCATAAATTGGAAGCATCCACCTGCCAATACACAGCTTCGCACGAAGAATGATTTGAGAATGGTCGTTGTTCATATCGGATAGCTTGTTGGGAGATCATCGATTCTTTTTCCTGAATTGATTATATTGAACCGGGTCTGGTATTGTGAGCGGATGTGAAGTTCTTTTCTATGCTGATAATTTTAAGTGCATTATTTCTTTGCGCTTCCACCAGAATACAAATTTGATTCAGTTATTAATAAAACGTAAAATAAAAAATTCTTTGTCAATTGAATTTTTTTTTTTTAAATAATAAATTCCGTAAAAACAAGGTAATAATAATCGAAAAATTAATTAAAATTTCATGACTACTAAATATATGAAGATTTTAATTTCAAAAGTTTTGGAATTGAAATTAAAGCATGTGTTAATTGTGCATTAATTTTTTTTTATATTTTTATTGTACGACTAGAATTTGTGTTAGCCGTAGGGTAATAAATTCTAATGGAGTGTAAAATTTGACATTATAAAATTACATAGAATTATTAATTGAATAGGAACATTTTTATACAGAATGGTTCACGTTATAACAGCACTTCATCAAATGGTTCACAACGTTTAAATAATGACAATTTATCAATACACCAATGTTTATTATTAAAACGATTGTTTAAAAAAATTGGATATTTGACTGAATGAGCTTAAGAATCTTCATGATTTTAAGCTTGTGGAGGTAAATTGCGAAAAGTAGTGGTATATGTGGGTGAGCCACGATCCTCTTTTGAGGAAAAAAATTATAGTAGGATCACTGACTTTTATTGTAAAAACAATAACGTTATGCCTGCCAAATATCCAAACTTTTCAAGCTGCTGTTTTGGGAATATTCCCCATAATACCCTTTTTTCTAAAATTTTAACATCCTGTTTTTAGAAAAAAAGTCTTCCTGGATAAAGGTAACTTAATTGATAAATTTGCATCAATTAACGTCTACCATCGCCAACCCTAGTAGCTCAGTTGGTTAAAGCGTAACCAATTCTGTTCGCGGTATGTCTAGGGTAGCGGGTTGGAATCCCGCCGTCAAAACAAAAATTTAATTAATAGTTGTGATGGGTTGATGTGTTATGGTATATGCATGAAAAAGGTACACTCGGCCTCTCTATGTAATTGAGGAGCTTATAAATGAAATTATCAGCGGAAAAGGTGGTAAAACACATATATGGTATCAGAATGGACTTTACTGCCTGGACGTGTACTTCATGGACAGCCAATATAACCTAATTTCACCTAACTTCTACAATTTGATGCAGTCCTGCTATTATAATTTGGACCTCTCTGTATACAAGTATACTCGTAATCATAATGTTAAAATCATATCAAACATAGTAGACCGTAAGATAGTGAAATACTTGGGTGCCCTATTTTCTTTCTTACGTATAGGATAACTGTATTTGCAGTTCACCATTCGCAGTTCTTACATCAAACTACCTTATCAAATTATTATTTCCACTTTTTCGCTTCTTGTAAATGTTTTTCTTTCGTTTTCTCAAGCTAGATTTTATCATGGAATTTATTTATTAAAAACCTGGTAAAATTGAATCCAATTTCGAAAAATGGAATTCTAAAACTGATATGTTTTTCTGCTGCCTTAGAATTAAAAGAAAAGGGAGCCCCCAGATTCGAATTCATCTTACAGTCTATGATACGAATACTTTGTCTACAAGATATATTTTTTTGGAATTTTAGTAGATAAATACTTTAGTCGAACAGTCATAGATTTTGTGTCTCCAATTATTTCAGATTAAGTAACCTCAGTCATCCGTGAAATATTTTATTTGCATTATAAATAACAATAAATTAAAAATTTAAAGAAACGGTATAAAATAAGGTCTGATCGATTCGTTTGAAGTATCGTAGCGTATGAATCGGTTCTTTTTTGTTTAAAAGGTCATTTAATTGAAAGTGTTTTGAAAAAAAAAGGATCAGCGACTCCTTCCTAGTTGTTTTGTTTTTATACTGAGAAACGAATGATGAATTTTTCGAGTATAAAACTAAGAATATTAGAGAATTTATTCTATATTATTTTATTTGCTTGTAAGTGATAAATAATCTTTAAAAAGACATTATTTGTTCAATAAACTAAAAAACTTTAAAAATTCTAAGAATTTAAAAAAAAAAAAAAAAAAAAAACACGTGAGAAATGATCAAAAATTTGTTTAGTTTAAACAAAAATTATTAGCTAGATATCGAGTAGATTATTAATGTTCGAATTTTTATGTTTGTCAGATTTTAACCTATACCATGTAAATAAATATTAAATAAAGGAGGCCTATCTATTTGTAAAGTCACAACATTAATTTGTTTCAACAAACTTGACATATTCATAGATAAGAATGTAAGAAGTTAGTCCGGCATTGGATAATTATTTTTGATTTACATAAGCCCAATACAACATTGTTTGTCACGATACGCGTTTGAAAATTTTCAATACGCATGGCATGAATATTATGATTTTTTTTCAGGTTTGTCCCATTTTTTAATTAGATTTAAAGCATTTCTATCATTTTATATAATATTTTTTTCGAGGTTTCAAGTGCGGAATCGAAAGTTCAAAATGAAATTTAATCAAAGAGTGCAGCAAGGAACGTGGCTCAATCATTTAGTACATAAGAAACGTTTCGGGATTTATAAAAGTTTCATTTAAAATTCTTCTTTAGTTAAAAAATAAATTGTATTTACTATCGAACATCAAAACCTCGAATTATTCTCGAATATTTCAGAATAAACACGATATTATTTGTTTGTTTTTGGAAGCCGTGAAAAACTGTTCTAGGTCAATGTTTTCATTTCATTATCTCGTTGACTCAAAGTTCACAGATAAGGCGACTAATACAGTAATATAAATTTGTAAAAAGACTGGCTTTTTTTACCAAATCATGTGAATTTAATAGAACGTGGGACAGAAACACAGTTTTGTTAAATGATGAATACATACTTCGTTTCGAAATAGAGAGAAAGTTTGGTAGGCTCACCAAAAAGAAGCCACTAACGAAGTTTCAAGTATATTGATCATTTAACATAGGACCCTATCTGCCCCACGGGCTACAATTCTATAAAAAGTATTATCAATTTGTCGTAAAACTTGAAATTTCTTGATATTGAACTGTTTATAAAATTTGTTAATTCAAGTGTACCTCGTCTGGTCTACATTCGATTATTTTTTTTTTGTAGAAATTTGTTCTTAAAGTCTTAATAAATGAAAATATCAACTTTTTTATCAAAAAAATGAAGCCTCTGTGATAATGAATAATTAAAGTGAGCCTACCAGTCAAACCTTCAAAAATAATGATTACCAGATAAAAAGAAAGTTTTAAAAATAATCCACGCGATACAATGCATTAAAAACATGTTTTTTTTTCCAATTAAATAAACAAATGGCATTAATTAATTATTTTAGGCTCTTCGACATTATTATGGTATATATATATTTAAATAAAAAAAATTCTTATAAAATATTCTAATGAGTGTATTTTTTCTAGCGGCATTAAAATTTATAAACAAAAACAGGCCATATAAATAATTATAAAGAAACAATGGAGGATTTCAAGCAGGCTTCGATAATAAATTAATTTGTGATAGATGATGGTATGCATAATTCATTGAAACACCAACGCGAAATTACCTAAGACGGTAGTGCTAAATCTTTTTTAAATCTTTAAATTATACAAATTATTGGTTTCATTATGAATAAAAAATGATTTATTTTAGTTATAATTGATTAAAATTTGATGCGTGAGTAGCCCTTCTTGCACTTCAAGTATCCACATAATCTCTAGAGAGGATTGCCCATGTAGGAAATAACTAAAAGCCCAATATTATCTGGGGTAAATAGACATCGTTTCAACGATCAACGTAACAGATTTTGTCCTGAACCTGTTCTTCGACCAAGGCTGTATGAGAGGTGAAAGAAGAAATTTTAATTTCACGTTTGTTCATTCAACCAAGTTGATTCAATAGCCTTGACCCAGAGTTGCTCAAGAGCTGGCATACGAAGGCTCGATTTACAAGCTTGACTGAGGCTTGCAAAATAAGGGTTGGTAAACCGATGCTGGTAAATTCATGCTGATTTTTTAAGGATCTTTAAGGAAAATTTAAAAAAAAAGATTAAATATTAATATTGTAGACAAAATGTTTAAATGAAATATGCATGAGATCGAGTCTTTTTTTATAAAGAGCTATCATTGACAGAGAATACATTGTCGGCTTTATTAGATATGTTGACGGAATTTTATTAAATTCATAAATTTTTAATTGTATTTCGAATTATTTTTTTTATTATTCGAAAAACAGTGAATTGAAATTTATTAAAATAATAGTTTAACATTATAAATAAATCAACTGGTACAATAAAAAAAAGTTTTTTTTATTAAATTTTATTGAAGTGTTAATTAATTCAAGAACATTTTAGAATACACAAAAGTAAAATAATAATTATTAGTAATTTGTATTCAGTTTTCAATTTACGATTATTACAAGAGTTTTATAAATCAATTGAAAAAAAATTATATAAATGTTCAAACATATAATAATTATTATTAAAAATAAATGTATTAATTATTATTTTTATTGAATAAAAATTGTAATTATTCAATAAGTAATCATTAAGAAAATTGTATTTAGTTTAATTGAATTTATTAATATTGAGTAATATTAATTGAATTTATTTCTTAATTGTAATTAATTAAAGAAATTATTATTTTTTACGAGTGATTTATTTTTATTGTAACCGTAATTTTAATTATTTGTTACAAAACAGTAGTTGAATGTTAAAATTAGACTTGAATTAAATTAATTAATTAATATTTTTTTTATATCGATGTTAGATTAATTCATTTATGTTAGATATACAGAAAATAACACTTGATCGAATACAAACAAAACTTTTGATTTTACTGGTTATCGCTCTTTAGCCGTTTGAGTTATCGGAATTTAGAATAGTTGTGTATAATTTTTGCAATGCCCAATGTAAGAAATTTTTTTGATTTTTTAAAATTTTTTATAGTTATTTTGTAAACTTATGTCCGGTTATTCTTTGTTAGTAAAATTACTCCTGCCAGGTTATACGTAATAATATTACTGAAATATTTTGTCTATGGTTACAATTTTACCAACAGAAGTTATAATAATGATTTTTCGTGCATTTAAAGTTAGGAAATAATAAATTTTTATCAAAAGATAAAATTTATTATAATTATTTTGGAAAGATTTACCCTTGATTCAAATATGTGGAAATCGTAGCTTAAAAAGGGAAAAATAGTGTTTAGTTTTCTATCATCTATTTGGGAAAATTAATTGCCATGCGACAGCCCCTTAGATACAATTATGATAACAGGCTCAAACAGGGTTTACAGGCTTTGAATAAATAAATGGATACTAAGAAACCATAGCAATTTACAACAACATTATTCAAATGTATGAATGAACTGTCAAATAAAATATAGTTCGCTCTTTTAATGATCTAGCCTTTTAATACCGCAGCGGTTTTTGAAAAATAGATTTAAATCTACTTTAGACTGCTTGACGTCAAAAGTGATTTTTCACAAGGCTGATAGGTATGAAAATCCTTCTAACGAAAGACGTAATTGGTTTGAAAACTTTCTTCTATATGCAATTATTGATCTACTCTACTTGATAATTAGCATACTATTATTTTAAACTAATAAAAGGCGCTAATCTCGTTGGTAAATTGGATAAAAAAAATGTATTATGTCATATAATTTTCTTATATGGCATATTTTGAATAAAATTTAGTCATTTGATATTGATAATTCTATAATGAAAGTTATATTTGATTACTATTCGAATAAAATGGCGAAAAAATAGATTTGACACGAAATAGTTATTTAGAATTGTATTGAATAATAATAATATATTGAAGTTCTATTTTAGTCGATACTATAAATTTCTTTAAGACAGAAGTTGCAAATAATAAAATATGGCTATTTTATGGCATAAAATAATATAATTAGAATAATTACAGTGGAGCTTTTCGCATGTAAAACGCTCATTTTATAATCATTTTATAAAAGACCGGGATTGGTATAGAAATATATTATTTATACATTAATATATCGATTATATTTTCGGAGGTGTGGCAAAATTCGATTATATAAAGTGTATAATTCATCAGCATTTATATCTATTTAACCTATTTGGCATAAATATATATTAGTCCATAGTACATAGTTTGAAACCTTTTATTATGAGAAGTTATTCAAAATTTTTTTTAAAAGTTCCGTAAAACTCTTTGATGCTAAGAGATTAGCAAATTAACTACGTATTTTCACTGCTCATAGTCGACGCGGGAAACACTTTTGAGCTCGAAATGCACTTCAATAGATTAACCATGTTAGATATCCAAAAAATTTTTCTTTCGACTTGCATTCGAAATTTCAAAAACTTAATCATTTCAAATATGAAAAAAAATTACAAAATACTTCATATTTTTTAACCCCCGAACTAAAAAAAGGGGTGTAATAAGTTTGACCGCTATGTGTGTGTTTCTTTGTATGTGTGTGTGGGTGTGTGTCTGTCTGTATGTCTGTGGTATCATAGCGCCTAAGCGGATAAACCGACTTGAATTTTTGGTTTCGTTTGAAAGGTAAATTAACGAAGAGTGCTCTTAGCTATGTTTCAAGTGCGAGTTAAGGGTTCCGTACCCAAAAAAACTAAAAAATTGGCAACGATCTTCAAAATGTTTTAAGGAAAAGGGTACTTAAATGGAGAGTGTTCCTTTATATTTAAATTTTGTAAATGTCACTTGTATGTCAAGTACTGTCGTCTAAGATCGCCAAAAAGTTTTTCATCAATAACTGTAAAATGTGGCTGAATTTTAATCATATGTTTAAAATTGACATATTTTATGAATATTTTATCGTTTTTTGTCACTTTAACAAAAAAATTTACAGAGTCACGGATACCCCGCCATTCAAAACAGTTTTTAAGTTGTTTAAAAGAACTTTTTAGTGTTTGTTATGTTTTTTTTTTAAAACAACCAGACACAAAGGCGAACGAAAACAAAAAATTTATGAAAAAAGGCAAGTATTAAACAATATTTAACATACAAATTTATTAATTATATGGTATATTAAAAAATATTTGGTACTCCGTGGAAGAAAATCCATCAGAAAATGTTTGTATCTGATCAAAATTAAGTCACATTCACATTTTGTGATACGTTGTAATCAATAATTGTACCTAAACGTACTGTGGACTATACATAAATAGAGAATACCATAAATAAAATATACAAAGTATAATTTATTAGAAAAATGTTATATTTTCGTTACATAAAATGATAAATGAGATTTGAGTTTAGGTAATACAAGAATAATTTTTATAATTTAATTATATCGATGTGAACTTACCACGCAAATTATAATTTTGTGGGTGTAGCATAGCTAATTATCTCATAGGCACATACGAGGATTTAGGCAAAATATTTTAGAGTATTATTTGTTAAAGATTTCAAACCAACTTTGAAAAACTTTATTCAATTTGCTGATACAACTTGGTATAGAAGGAAATTTTGACAAAAAAAAAAACTAATATCTGGTTTACTTATAACTACCGAATGAATAGTTTTTGAGTTGATATACCTTAAAATTATGTACGAAAAGCTATTAGTTATATATATTAGAGCTTTTTCGCGAATACCTTGAAAAATATTCATATAGCCGTGAATTGAGCTTAATGTTTACGTTTTTTGATTCTTAATTGCTTTGAATAATCAATGTACAATATAATATGGTTATTTTTTTTCAGACAAATAACAAGTTTTTGAAATATCGATTAAACAAAATTCGTCTGAAATACCACTGACCGTGCTTTGTTATGTGTTGGTTAGACTAAAAGTGAAATACGCGATCAAAGTCTACTATTCTAACTTCACAATCTTATGCCGTGCCTGAAAACTAGTCATAGAATTGTGATAGAGAGAACCATCCACTAAAGTTTCATATTACTTATTTATCAATTCGGAATGTTGCCTAAGATGCTTCAAATTAGAAATTAATTTCTATAATTCAATTTTAATTCATATATTAAAACCATGTATAATTTATACATAAAATTATTATGTAATTTTTAATATAAAATACATTTAATTCAATAAAAAAAAAATTGTGTTATTTATAGTTAAATTAAATTACTTGTTATTAGGAATCAATTTGTAAATATTATGTAGGTACATATACCTAATACATAAATATTATTATGAATAAAATCAATTAGCATACTTTAAATTATTGATTATAGGTGAAAAAATGAAAGAATTACAGAATGCATCAATAACAGTTGAAAAAAATTCAATATTTTAATATTACAATTTTTTAAATATCTCTATGTCTATATGTTATAAATGCGAAAGTAAGCATATTTGTTTGTTTGTTTGTTATTCTTTCACGCTAAAACTAGCGAATGGTTTTTAATCAAACTGTACAGCAATATAGCTGATATATCAGAATAACACATGAGATATAACTTATAATGACATATTAAGAAAAAAATAAAAAAATTTAAAAACTAATTTAATTTTACATTACCATAAATTACAGATTTCTGTAAAAGTAATCATTTGACATTACCATAAATTACAGATTTCTGTAAAATTAGTCAATATAAAATATTTCACGGCCATCTTCTCTGATATACTCAATGAATAATTACTATTATATATTTAAAAAATAGAAAACGTTACATATATTTTACCTGTGTAAAACAATCCTTACCATTATTTCAAGTGTTATAGAAAGGGGATAAGCGAGAGCAATCTTTATCAATCTTTACTTTTAAACCCGCAGCGAAGCGGGTGGGTATCACTCTAGTACCTACCTGGTATAAATATGAGTATGTTAGTAATTACTCGTTAAAAAGTACGTTGTATTGTGGATTAAATGATTTACTTGACGTTCCACATTTAAGTTTTCATACTGAGAATGATGAAATGTTGAAAATGCTTTGAAATGATTCATCACAAGTGCTTCTCATAATACAAAAATTTTACTTTCATATTAACTGTTTGTGTGAAACCCGTTATGAAAATATCTAAATTTATCGAATATAATCAATATTTATCGAATTAATTAAATTTAATTAACAAAACAACTAGTTGCAGGTATTTTTTGTTGAAACATTCTGTGATTGGTGTGAGAATTGAAATTTAATACCTACATCTGCTCAATAAAATATATTTATTTTGTATTTACGTAGGTGATGTTTAATTTTTTTTTTTTTAATAAAATTTTTTGATTATAAATTTTGATAAAATTAATTTAATAATTTAATCAAATTATAATTATACCTGTATAATGTAGGTATACAATTATGTTTTAATGATGAATACTAATTATTTATTAAATAACTTTTACTAAATTTATTGGGAGATCCTCTAAAAAAGACCTCTCTACACTTCATCTTTAACACTCAAAATATATGTTACTTTTTATTTTGAAACTAAATTATTTTGCTTAAAAAATCGAAATCGTCCGAGAGAAGCGTGCGGATAACTGCTACTATCTTTACAAATTATGACCTATGTGTTATTCTCATCTATGAACTATATTAGTTTAAAGATTCATTAAAATCCATTCAGTAGTTTTTGTGTGAAAGTGTAACACACATCCAAACATCTATCCTGACAGACTTTCATGATTATAATATCAATATATAATATTCAAGTAAAGAATAATGTTTAACAGGGGTACGGATTTATGGCTCCGAAAGTATTTTTCTTATCTTTTTTAAATTTTGTGTAGTTCTTGAGTACATTTATAGATTTTTTCCTTTTTAAGAGACGAAATCGGTATGAAAAATAACATAGATATTTGTTGGACACCTTGTATGTACAAAAATTTAATAAATTACAAAATTTTAATAAAGATTTTAAAGGTTAGTCTTTTTTGATGATAGGTTTGATCAAATAGTCCCATAGGTCACACACTATTATTCAAGGAAACAAGTGAAAACAAACAATTGACTGAGTTAATTGTTGAAATACCATGCATAGTCAATGTTGATTTCTTTATCACATAACACATACAAACATGTGACACATACATAACTGATAATCAAGTATAGTACATATTATAAAATTTCCGCCTAATTGGCGCCTTCACGAGTAAACAGTGATGTTTACGAAAAAATGTTTTTGATAAGGAACATTTTTTACATTTAAACTTTTGTTTTATCTCTAACGGTTTACAAGATGGGTCCTACGGACCCAAGACCCAATTGACCTATGATGCTCATTTACGAACTTAACCTCACTTCTTACGTCCTGAGCACGCTGTAAAAATTTCAGCTCGATATCTTTTTTCATTTTTGAGTTATCGTGTCCACAGACAGACGGACGGACGGACAACCGGAAATGGACTAATTAGGTGATTTTATGAACACCTATGACAAAATTTTTTTCCTAGCATCATTATTTTTAAGTGATACAAACTTGGGACTAAACTTAATATACTATGTATATTTCATATATACATGGTATAAAAATCTTAAAAATTATATGAATTTGATGTAAAAATAATTTTGTTTACGGTTGCAGGACTAGTAGTAATATCTTTTCAAATTGTTTTTTTGTGCGGCAAACAAATAATGGAGTATTGTTTGCAGGAAATTTACTTGTTGAACGAAAAAAAAAGCATTGAGAGAGCCCGCCCCATCAATTGATCAATTGTAATTTAATTCAAGTCTAATAATAGTTCCATCGAGTTTAATCAAATTCCAAAACAAAATTTCCTTTTGCGTTTTTCTCGATTTTTTCAAAAAGTACAAAAATTGGGTGCATTTGAGAGTTTTTGAGATACGGTCTAAAATCGATCCAAACATTGCGATAGCTCAGAAACTCTTTGATTTTCTCATTTTTGTAGCAAAAATACCTACATTTTGGTATTCTTCTTTGTTCTTTCAAGAGAATCAAGAAATTTCATTGGAAAACTTTCCTTATTCGAGGACCTCTTTCAACAATTAACAAGTCCATAAATTTTGCAATGTTGGCTGATTTAATACTCTTGGAATGTGTGTAGGCGAAGTGAATTTCCAGAAAGGGAAAATCGTCGAGTGCAATCAAGGCAAATATTGAAGGGTCGTTCATCATAATAGAACACAGTTTGGTTGACAATTATTTGTATAACGGAATTGAATGATGGTGAATCGTAATCTTTTTACATAGCTATACAATTCGTGTTGCAGGTGGCGCCAAAGTTAATTCATCAAAATAATTCATTAAAATGTCGTCATACTGTGTACTTTTTTAAGAGGCACGATATTTAAAAATTTAATTGAGATTTATGAATGTTAAATATTGCTATATAGTAAAATAGTAAAAAAAATTAAGATCATTAAACAAATGTGTTTTAACTAAGAGATGAAGTGCGTTATGACTCATATTTAGTTTGTACAGATTAATATGACCATAGAATTACTAATAGACCGAGGTCTATTTGCGTATTGTTATTACCTATAGAAAATTATAGTTGAAGACATATTTCAAATACTAAATTTTGTTTGCATTCTAAATATTTTAATTTTGAGTAAAAAAAATTAAATAGAATACTTTTTTGAAAAGGATAAACATTTATTGAACTAAAAGTTGAAAAAAGTGTGTCCTTCGTGGACAGCAAATATAACCTAACCTAAGCTAACCTACTTGAAAGAAGAAGAATGGAAATAATTATTTTTTACTCTTTAGTAAAATAAAATCTTAGATTTAAAAATAATTTTTATATTAAACTTTTTAATTTAAAACAAAAAAAGGTATGTATTTCAAATATGGTGGAAGCGATGGAAAAATCAGATAAAGCTTATCATAAAAATGTTTTTCGTATTTTTCTTGGCAAACATTGGAAAACGCTTTTTAAATCACAGAATCACAGCTATTAGTAAGTAACTTTATTTTTGTCGAAAACTATATTTATTTAACACTAAATTTAGCATTAAATTTAATATTACAAAAGTGACAAATAAATATTAATTTAATAAATTTTATGGCTTTAATAAATTAATATATGCATAAAAACGCTTATTGTAAGCTATTTATAAACCATGACTTGGATAACTAGGATTGTATTGATGACGACCAACTAATATTCGATTATACAGTTATTTTACTTTTTGAGTTATTCATGCGGTGGAAAAAGAAAATTAGATACCTACTTTTAGAATGTCAAAAAACAATAGTTTAAAAAAACTCAAAAACACTCTTTTATAAAGAGTTGAACTAAAAGGAAGAAAATAAACTTTTAAATTCAAAAAAAAAGCTCTCTACAAAAGCATGAATTTTAGTTTTTTAAACTATTATTTATTTTGTGTTTTTAGCTTTTTAATTATTATTTATTTATCTAAAATTCAGTATGAATATGGTGGGAGTGCAAGTAAACATATACATTTTCAGATATGGAAATCGTTAATCCAAAATTAATCCTGATATTGTCATGGAAATTATGCCAAATTTCGAGTTAATCTGATGTTTTGAAGGGGATCAAAATCATGTTCAAAGTTTCCGTTATATGGTATACGTATGAAGCTTCAATAATTTAAATTTTTTAACTAAATGAACATAGGTCCTACCAGGTGGTCCACAACACTGCTCGTTATTTTTCTTACACAAAGTCGACTTTATTTATTATTTTTTACGCAATGATGAAATACAATAATCAAAAATCATTGACCTCAAACTTGTTCATATACTCTCAATTTAGTTATGAAGGAAACAATTGAATTGATTATGTGAAACGAGAAACTGTCACCAAACATCATTTTAAGCTGACACATGACTTTTATTGGTTGTCAAATATTTGTAACTAATAATATTGACTATACATTAATTTTAAATAATTGAGATGTATCTATTACTTATTATTAATATAAAATAAAAAGGCTGTACCCCGCAGCTTAATGTGTGATGAATGATTTTTTATAGTTTTAAAAGTACTTTGATGTGCAAACTCAGTTTTTATGGAGTGCCAAAATTGAGTGATTTTCACGAGAGGATGTTTCTTAGCTTTCTTCATACTCACTGTTGTTCAATTACTGGAGTTAAATAATAATATGTACAGAACATCAAAATTATTTACACGATTAAAAAAATTCTGGATTGAAGGAAATCCGTTTACTTGGCTGTTGATATTCTTATAACAAGTAAATACTTCTTGTACCAACGATCTCAATACTTCATTTAGGAAAATAAATTTTGGCTGCTTAAAAATTCAAGTGAACAAAGAAAATATTTACTTGCTATCATACTAAGAACATATTTTCTTGTAACTAGTATTTGATTTTGCAGTAGCATATTGATTTTCGAAATTATTGTCTCCAAATTTGTTTGTTATTAACTAATACAAGTAAGCGTCAAAAAATCTAATTAATTAAATTTCTTATAAAAGGTCTTTAATAAATTTCTAATATTTAGTCCAGTCTAACTACAAACACACTC
This sequence comes from Chrysoperla carnea, assembly GCF_905475395.1. Taxonomy (NCBI): domain Eukaryota; kingdom Metazoa; phylum Arthropoda; class Insecta; order Neuroptera; family Chrysopidae; genus Chrysoperla; species Chrysoperla carnea. The sequence goes on along the minus strand of NC_058337.1, from coordinate 111,504,802 downwards.
GATTATCTAGCTACCATCTTCGCAGTGGCTTTTAGTCAATTAATAATCACTTTAATTATAATAGAACAACTGCCGTTTTCGGGATTTGAACCCGTGATTAAGTAGCTCTGATCATCATACTTTTAACCACCTTACGCTTGGATGATTGTTGTTAATAAAAGAAAAACTACTGTCTATTCCGAGAAGAAATTACAACATGGCTTTGATAGTCCGTAGTTAATACTCAGTTCGGAGTATAGAAGCCATGATTTAAAACACGTAAATAATGTTCGAAATATGTCATAGGAGTAGAAAAAAGTCATAGGAGTAGCTACGCGCGACTAATGAAAGATAGACAATATCCAAATAACCTAAATGTTAAACACGATAATAATGCGTCGCTGCGAGTTACTGAGAAACGGTATTGAGCAGGAGCTGGCTAGTACTGCACAACGGTCGAGAAATGCCGAGTACCTACTGTTGTTATTCAGTTGATTATCATCTGCATTTGATTATTGATTGATTAGATCAATTAAACTACAATATATAGAAAGAAGTAAATGACTTTAATAAACCTATTGTATAGCATTAAGTATATTCTAAGAATTATATTAAGTAAGTATTGATATAATATTATTAACTCGTTATGACTTAAATATTTAATTTAAGCATTTCAATCAAAACTTTTTACAGTTAATTTCTTACTATATATAGTAACTATAATATATAGTATTTATTTGAATTGACTTATTTGCATAGATCAGTGACATTTAAAAAGACGCATTAAGTAAATTTAAACTTTTGTAATATTGTACAATGTATGCTTAATTAACTATTTAAATATATATATATTAAACTTAACTAACTATTTTATGTTTTTTAACGCACTTTGTATTTATCTATTATTCATACAGAGTGGACTTAAAATGAATTTGAACATTACAAATTACACAGGGTGTATCCGAAAGATAAGCGGAAAATTTAAATAGAAAAAGAGTTTATACAAAGAAATTTTAATTTCCGATTCAAATTTTTTTGAAAAATTTCTTTTAATATTATATTTTTAACTCCCAAACCAAAAATAGGGGTGTTTATTTGTTTCGTTTGAAAGGTAATTTAATGGGGAGTGTACTTAGCTATGGTTCTAGGGCGAGTTTAGGGTTTCGTACCAGGAACAACTAAAAAATAGACGATGATCCTCAAAATCGGTTCAGTTTGGAGAAGGCTCTAAGGAAAAGGGTAATTTAACGGAGAGTGTTCTTAGATACGTTTCCGGGGGTCTATTCAATTTTGTAAATTTCACTTGTACTAAAGAGAGGAGACTTACATTTCTTATTTTATAAGGTATAAAAGAAAACAAACTCTATTCATCTCATCTAACTACAATAGTCCAAAAAAGGTACTTTCTAGATTGGTTCCTTTCAACATGGGTCCGTTTCTCTATGTATATTTTAAACAAATTTTCTTAAAAATAATAATATATTATTTACCTTATGAACTTGCTTATAATTTCGATAGTAGGTTTGTTCAGATTTGTTCTATTGTCTTACCTGAAAAAGAAAATGGAAAAGTTAAAATCTAAAAGAAGTGCGCTCCCCTAAAATTAAGAAGAAAATATAAATGTTAAGCCTTGTTTGACCTAGTTTGTAACATTGTAAAGACTGTAATTTGATGGTTGATTGAATTGGCATAGGGAGGAATTGGAATAGGGAGTATGAGGAAGCAAATCAGTGCATAAAAAATTTCTATTCAACATAACTATCGCTTCCATTATCATTAGTTCAAAACAAGTGAAAACAAACAATTGACTGAATTAACTGTTGAAATACCATGCATAGTCAGTGTTGATTTCTTTATCACATAACACATTCATACATGTGACACATACAAAACTGATATTCAAGTATGGTACATACTATAAAATTTCCGCCTAATTGGCGCCCTCATGGGTAAACAGTGATGTTTACGAAAAAATGTTTCAAGCAAAAGTTGTTTATTTTTTGATAAGAAACATTTTTTATATTTAAACTTTTGTTCTATCTCTAACGGTTTACAAGATGGATCCTACGGACCCAAGACCCAATTGACCTATGATGCTCATTTACGAACTTGACTTTACTTTTTACGTCCTGAGTATCCTGTAAAAATTTCAGCTCGATATCTTTTTTCGTTTTTGAGCTATCGTGTCCACAGACGGACGGACAACCGGAAATGGACTAATTAGGTGATTCTATGAACACCTTTAGTAAAATTTTGTGAGTGGCATTAATATTTTTAAGCGTTACAAACTTGGGACTAAACTTAGTATACCTTGCATATTACATATATGCATGGTATAAAAAATAAAGTAGTCAAACAATTTCATTTGATGTGTATTCTGCAGTATTGGAGCTTCTTAAAGAATGGATCGATATAAATGTTTTTTTTTTTTTTTTTTTTGCTTGGCTAGTTTAATTGAGACAGTTCTTACTTTACGGAGGCTCGTTTCCAAGCTTTTGTAGAAATCACACAATTAAATAAGCATTGATCAATGTTGCTTGGCTTTGAAATAAATTTTTTTTTTCGTTAGGGGATTTTAAATATATTTTCACATATATAAAAAAGTATGTATATTTATTATGTTTTAGTAACAGCTATGTGTAGCTGTAGCAGTCCTATGAATGTTTCACACAGATTTTTTGGTATTTATATTAGTTATTGAGTTAGTAACCGTAACTAATTGAACATTTCATCGATAAACATATTTTATTATTAATTTTTAAACAGATAAATATTGAACAAAATTAGTAAGTCAATTAAATACACTTTATTTTATTTTATTATTGACTTGAGTTTACTAAATATTTACATCAATATTATGTAGTTATAGAAGATATTATACAATACAACACGTTTTTAAACTACCTACATAAACAGAGTTGGATTCAGTCGCTAGGAGTTGAATATGTCCTACCTCATCAATTACTATTTTCAGTTATTGATAAAATAGGCAAGCCGAATCTTTTGGATCAAAATGAGCCATAAAAACCAACCATTTCTTTTCAGCTAACTTTATAGAGCTATTGAGTCATCATAGACGCTAGAATAACGCATACTCGAGAATGATTATTTTGTAACGTCAGCATAATGGTCTTCGAAAAGAAATTTCAATAATTAAAAGAGGAGGTTTTTGCATTATTTTCAGTATGGGTCGTAATAGATCCATGATGATAACCGAAAAAGAAATGTTATGAGCTACCCTTCTCTTTTCTCTTGGTGGAGAAGGTACTTGTTGAAAAAAAACACTTGGTTTTTATTCTTCGCTTTGCATCAATTTTCTGCTTATCGGTAGGAATCGATTTCAATGCAATGTTTTATTCGAAGGCTTGTCTTAAAGATAAGATTACACCGCAAACAAAAATTCCCCTAGATTCAAAATATATTGATAGGGTAGTATAGTTCGATAGACGATTGCCATTATTTCTCAGAGGACTAGTCATATGTTGGTCAATCCGACACTGTACAAAATATTAACTAACAAGTAATTTAGTTGTTACGGTGAGTTATTTGTAAATTGTTGATATATTTTTTATTACTTGTAAACATACAAAAATTTACATTCGAGTTCAGAATAAACAAATCATAACACGCACACACATACACACATACATACACACACACACACACACACACACACACACAAACACACATTCATCTCAAACAAATAATTAAAACAAATTTTTTATTTAAATTACTGTCTGGTGTTTTATTTTATTTTTGGAATGATTTTAGTTACCTGAAGGTAATCATGATCATAAAAAATTGGATTCATTAGAATGAAAAATTGACGACCGTATATATTTATTTATCAGATGAATTCACCTTTTTTCCTAAGATCAAAAACTTCGGTCTATAATGCAATAATTTTGATTTTGTGAACAATGCATCTCTTCTTTTTCTACTCGAATAGCTTTGATTTTCTTTTCGCTTAAAGGCCTCATTTCCTAGCTTACCATCGTGTCTATCTCCATGTTTCCAGCATATTTCTATAAGAGAGAACCGAACGAACAAGGGTCGGAGAGTCAGAAAAGTGTTTTTGATTATTTTAACTTGTCATAGTCGATATTATGAGGTATTTTCCAAATCGTATACAAAATATTTAGGTCCATTGTAGAATCAGGGAGATATTTGATTTTTCAAATCTGTAGGTGGAGAACCGCCCTTCCTGCCTCCAAAACTTGACGATAATTTTACTTTCTTCATGAACTTAAATTATCTTTTATTTTGTATCTGGACTTGCTTAAGGTATTTCCAGCAAGCTTACTACTGTAAAACCTACTTTTCGACAGAATTCAACCAATTATTTTTCACAGACCGTTTAGAATGCGAGATAATTAATGCCAAAGTTCCTTTTAAGTTGATATTTTGATCAATTTACTAACTTATGTATTAATTATTTCGTATTAATTATCTCTTTAATAGAAGCTAAGTCCTATTCTTAGCCTGAGAAAAAAAACTCTAGTTAAATTCTGTCGAAAAGTAGGTTTTATAGTAGTCATGATTTAAATATATTAAATAGTGAAAAAAATTAGATAAATCTTTCTCTTCCCTATTGTTTTCACCACTGCTTTTAAATCCGGAGAAATTTAATGTGTTTCATTACCACAAGTAACTAATTGCCTGAGCTGTTATGATTTTTAAACTTATAAAAGATTTCAAATCGGTTCAATTTTATCTAATTGGAGAGTACAATTATTTAGAACAAAACTACACCTATATTTATCTTAATTATTTGTTTCGTATTTTAATTTTTGCATATTATACAAACAAGATAAAACATTTGAAAAAGATTCGAATCTGATAATGATTATACGAAATTTACATCAAGGATTTTTCCAAAACTTTATTTTCAGTACGGTCGATAACAGAATCAAAATCAATCAATGCAGATCTTGATCATTGTATAAAATGATAATAATTGCAGTTTCAGTGAAAATAATTGATATACGCACAGTATACTGATAGTTATCTTATCACTTCTTAAGCTATCATGGCAAAATACTAGAAAATTGTCTAATTAATTCACGGCTAGTTTGATAGGCCTGTTATAAAATCACGAATACAAAGATGTATTTAATATGAGGTTTTGTCAGTGTTAGAAAAGGGGTTTGAGGCGAAATAATTTCCTTTTTTATGATGTTAAAATAATCTAATTAAAAAATAAATTAAAAATATTAATATCATTAAAAGAATACATCATTTTCAAAATTATAAAATCAAAAAATATATCAAATTACATTTTACTTGTCAATTAACACAACTGCCTTTTAATTATAAATAATTAATTCACGAAACAGTTGATGAGTAATTGTGGTTCCTTGAAATATTGTGGTTTTAAAAAATGAATAATATATTTGATTTCCGAACACCTGTTAATTGCTTCTGTAAATTTGATTTGCGTACAGACGCAGTTTAATATTTACACATGATTAAATACTCAGATATTTACGGTCAACTTGAGTAACTGATTGAAATGGTTATATGTCATGTTGCCATGCCAAATATTAAAATAATTAGTACATTTTTTTCGGGTTTTTTCAGCGTTTGCAGAAGTTAAATAAGACTAGTAGAAGTAAAAAAAAATCGTAGGTATATAATTTTCAAAGTTCAGTGAAAACTTCCAGTGATGTGTTCAAATGTTTTGGGGAACTTTGGGCCACCAGACGTTGAAATTTGTAGTCTGATCTAGGTAGGTATTGGATAATGCTACCATGAAAGAGAATAAATCAACAAGCGTATTACTGAAGAAAGGCATCGTCTAAAACGTCTCTCTCGTTTAAGATGTGGAGATGCTCGAAAATAAGCGTCCGAAAATGGAAAGTGATTGTAATATGCCGACCTTAAAACAGGATTTTTGCAAGCTATTTAATGTCCAGTCTTCTTAAATTTCCCTTAAATGGCTGAGCCTTATTTATTAATTTTAATAAAGAAGCTTAGCCTGTTATTTGCTTTTACTAAAGAATTGCAAGTTGCAGGGACAGAAACGTTTGAGACAATTGCTCTCGATAATATAATTCGAACATTTGTTCTATGGTATCATTTTTTATTCAACTCCAGTCCTAATAAAAAGCTAAATCAAAAGAAATCTTTGCACCGGGAGGCCAGCACTTAAAAATATGTAGCTTTTCTTTATTATTATCCAATTTTTGTATCGGGTAAGCTAGCAGACGCCAGTATAAACAGTAACTCATAATCAAGCATCTTCCAACAATGATTTTTGCGTGGGTAGCCCCTATTCTATAATTACCTATAACTTGTCTATTGTCTCTTGTAATTTGATCTATTACCTTGAATTAATCTTAAGTTTTGGTTACCTCTATTGTTATCATTGGACCCTAAAAAATCAATTTAGTTACAATATAAATCCATGTTAATCTTTATGCACCTAATTTTTTTCGAGTGAATCACATAATCCATAACAAATAACATATTCTATGACAAATAGGTTTAACAAATTATGATGACCGTTGTAAATTATATAACAATTTTTTTTTTAGTTTTATTGTGTATTCAAAAAACGAAACAAAAGGCTTAAACGCAACATAGATATTTATAATAAAATACAATGTTTTTATTTTTTTTTATTTATTTTGGTGTTCAACCTTTATCAAAGATGTTATTTTCCTGTCAATTTTAATTTGAGCAGACATATTATTTATTATAATCTTCTTTTTTTAAAGAATAATTTAAATAATTTTACAATTCTAATTTAAAACAAAAACTTATCCAAATTTTTGAATGTTTTATTGAAACAAAGTAACTACTAACTTTTTATATAAGATATAATTTTTATAGAGAGAATGCAAATTTTTAACACAAGATAAAATCGCAACGATTTTTTTAAACTAACCAAAAACCAGTACCTGTACCTTTTTCAGCCATTTTGGGAATAAGTAAAAAGACGTGCAAAATTCATGAGTTAAATTCACCAGGCTAGAGCAGTCAAGATTTTCAAGATGTCTCTTAATTTTGGACATTTTAAACACACCATTGGTTAGCACTTTAGCAGACGTCGGGTCGGTATTTTTGATTTATGTTCGCAATAAATATCTCGGCAAATTTTATCTTACATTCGCACCGTGCGTGAGTCTTATATGAGGTGTTTCCATGGTAACGATACACTACTTAAATTATAGAATTGTATGGATGCATCTATAATTTGTATGGACTGCATTTATGATTTACATTTGAAAATTTAATATTATTGTCTCACAAATTTAAATAAATAATTATGATATTTTACATATGAAAAATAATATTTGTGCAATTTAATTTCTTATTTTCACAATTTTTAATACATTAAGTTTAATTAATTATTTTAATTTGACATTTTCTATAAGATTAACATGTAAAGAAGTGCAAATTAATCATAATAGCCTCCTTTATCGCCGAAATTTTTCACTGGAAGCGCTGCCATCGATTTTATTGTCTCTACCATGACTGCGCACACAACGAATAGAATACTTTAAAGTATATACACCTGAATTTAAACGAGAATATCTTCAAATTAAGGTATGCAAATTTTTTTCCTTTAGCTAAAACCATCAATTTCTAAGACCACATTTATACAATCTTGTTAAACTTTTAACTCTTTTTTTCTGTGTTTGCGGTTGATAAAACACTGTAAATCAGTTGAATAAATGAATTTTTTATCGATTCCGTTACACTCATTTTATTTTATGTGTCATTTTATCAGATTTTCATTAATATTACAGCTTTATCTATAATATTTTCTTTCATTTCCTCATATATGAACTTCTAATCAATTTTAATATAATCAATTAAATTGTGAAAATTTTTATCATTAGTGTAAATTTTTTACGTAGTAAAATGTCATGGCACTCCTTGAATAATAAGCTGTGGTGGGTTTGATCTTTAGAAGAAAATTCAATAACTCTGAGTAATATTATAAATGCGAAAGAAACTCTGTCTGTCTGAATGTTACATAACCACATCTAAACTTCTGAATCGATTTAAATCAAATTGGTATAGAGATAGTCTAGACCCTGAGAAAGGACATAAGTTACTTTTTAAAGCGGAAAAAGATCTGTAAGAGGTTGAAATAAGGGTTGAAAGAGGTGCACTTCAAGTACTTAAATCAAGTTTTTCAACACTTGTTTCCTTCTTCATTTTCAATCGTTTTACGTAATTTTTTTAACATATTCGTCCGACAATATCGATTTCTATTAAGTCATGCTTAGAGCTTTATTTTTAAAATAAAACTTACCGGTAATCCTTCAATACGTAAGTAAAATGGATCAATAAACTTTTTCGCCTCATCATAGATTCAAATTTTAATAAAATTTATTTTTGTTATTTATAACCAATATTTTCATTGAACAATACTGAAGTATGTATTTCAAAGTATTATTTTTTGTGCTTTATTCTTATTCGTTGTGTGCGTAGTCATGGTAGGGACAATAAAATCGATGCCAGCGCTTCCGTTGAAAAAACTTGGCGTTAAAGGAGGCTGTTATGACTAATTTGCAATTCTTTACATGTTAATATTATACAAAATGTTAAATTAAAATTATTGAAAAACACTAATTAATTAAACTTAATGCATTAAAAATTGTGAAAATAAGAAATCCAATTGCACAAATATTATTTTTCAAATGTAAATTATCATAATTATTTATTTAAATTTGTGAGACAGTAATATTAAATTTTCAATGTAAGTCATAAATGCAATCCATACAATCATATTTACATCCATACAATTCTATAATTAAAGTAGTGTATCGTTACCACGGAAACGCTTCCAAAAAAACTCAACGCACGGTGCGAATACAGATCTACAATTTGAAATTTAATAAACATTCCAAATCTTTCTTTATTCAACCACCTTCATCCTTTCACAGATGTATAATTGATATGCTTTAATTCAACAATTAAAAATGTCTGGATGAATATAAAAATTTCCTATCAGGAAATGAATAAAATATATAATTTATAACGAAAAACTAAAACATCTTTAATAAGATTGTAATAATTTATTATTCTTAACATCTTTTAACTGTAATATTTTATTACAAGAATTTAACATTATAAAAAAAATAAATACAAACTTGAAAACTACAATTTTAATGATTTTTATTAACATTTTTCTGATAAATCTTTCTTTATTAACATTTTTCTGATAATTTTTCTCTGAAATAATTATCAATTATTATCATTAAACTCTAATATAACGGTTTATTATCTTACCAACTTTAATTGGTCATTAAAAAGAACTAATATGAATTTTTCTAATTAAAACTGAGAAAAATGCATCCACGTGTAGAAAACGATTTATTTAGATAAATTTTATTGCTAACAAATTGGCACTAGTCATTTCTAGGAGGGTTGAACAAACGTGATAATTAAGATATGTAAGAAAACATTAAATGTCTAATCCCAGCAATAATAATAAGTTTAGTGCTATTAAATCAAGGTACTTGTCTGCTAGCATGTATCCGAATATGAGGGTAGAATATTCGAGCAACAGTTTACTTTTGGTTCTTGTAGATTCCGTTAAAACAGATCATCGAAATATTCAAAAAAATATTTTACGTTGAAATGTGATCTGGCCATACCTGTATAATTTTAAGTGTTTACCAGCTTATGTTCTAAATTGACCAGTTTATTTTGTTAAATTTTATGTATTTAAGTAGCAGAGAAGTCACAATATATAAGCAGAGAAGTTATAATCGTCGCTTATATAACAATACCGCGCAAGAAATATTATATTAGTTTTCAGGAAAGCAATAAAAAGTTTTCTTTTGAAATTCTTCAGAAATGTGTTGATTATATTCGTAAAAATAGAATCGATTTTTTAAATCGATTTTGCAACTTTCCAAGTCCAGGTAACGATTTCTGTGGTTAAAATTGGTAAATTTTTTCTAGAACATTCTGTAGAATAGTGATGATTATAACCTTTTTATTTAATTGACATATTTACTTTCAATTTATCGTTCTAATAGTAAATTGCAATTCAGTTCAGAAATCGATCACGAATTCTAAAATTAGTCACGTAGATATAATATCAAATATAGGTATAAACGAATATAATAAAGCCATTATTGACTAAACTATTATACTTATCAATTCCATTATGCTTTTACCGGGACACTATAAATGACTTAAGCTGATTTTTTGTAATAACAGTTTCTTATAAAGATCTCAACTTAACAAAGTAAAGATAACAAAGTTATAAAACAAAGAAAAATATTTTTATAATCAAAGCAACTAGCTTTACTGCAAATATAATTTTATGTCAATAATGTTTGAAAATGATTTCGGTCATGATACTGAATGTTGCATTTCAAGTACTCAACCGTCTTTGTTTTTTCGACGAAGACAAATGACTTTACATATCCAGAAAAAATATCTAGTGGGACTAGATCGCACGATCTTAGAGGTCAATTAAAAAAAATGTAGACAAAATTCAAAACCGTTTGATCCGTTTTGGAGCTACGATGCCACAGACAGACTCACATAGTGGTCAAACTTATAACACCCCTCTTTTGGATCCGGAGGTAAAAAATACTGTATAGTGATTCTGACTTTGACCTTAATCTTGGGGGTCATTTAATAATGAACTTAGGTTAATAAGAAATAGAAAATAAGCTGAATCCCTTCTTTAAAATATTTTCTTGAAAATCATATCACGACGTCAGAAGTTGACTACGAAAATAAATTTTTCTTAGTTATTTTTAACTTCCAGTTTGGTCGTCGTTAAATAAAACAACTGACATGTTTTATTGTTATACATATTTTAGAAAACTCCTCAAAAATCAATCAAAAAAACAACTATAATGTTTTCAAAAAACTTTTGTTTTTAGTTTTTTATCCTAGTTTCAGGAATTATTTGCGAAAATTTTTGATTTTTCAAATTGAAGTGGAAGTATACATCCTTTAAATGATTTTAAAAAAACACCTCATGTATTAACGTCCGAGTGAAAATCTGCCAAGAAAAGAATAAAATTTTTATAGCATTCTGACGTCATATGTTCTCATCTTCAATGATTACATAACCATCAATCACTTATAGACGCTCAGTATGGATATTATATAATAATATAATTTTATTACAAGTTTAAGTATATTATATGTTCACTCACATTCATTTTATATAAAAATAAACAAATTTTAATTAATTGAATTTAACCATTAAAATGACGGAAATTAAAAACTAATTTCATGTTATATTGTCACACCTATTAATATAAATAATAATATTATGGAATATTATATTATTATAACAATATCAAAAAGTACGCTAACAACAGAAATTATTAATTGAATATAATATAATGTATAATAAATACGGTACTTAGATACACTTAAATTCATTGAAAATGAAATTAAAATAAACTAAAACATTTATAAGTCAGGTAAATATACGTTTTTAAATTCAATATTCACATTCTTTCTGTGTATCGAATAATTATCGAAAATCTGGATTCTCATTTTAGTCTCGTTACGTTTGGTAACGTTTTTCTGTCTCTCGAGGCATCAATACTTGCGAAAGAATGTTAAGTGAACACCATAGACATGCAAACGAAATAAAAGAGCATCACTTCGTTCAATATGCGTAGAAAGTCTAAGGCAGAAAACGAAAATCAAGAACAGGAAGACCTGAATGACCTTATTGGGTGAAATAAATGTTCTTAGCCGTAATTGTGGAAACAAAACAATATATCTCTTGTGATATCCATACCTACTCGTATAGCCTCCTCCACACTTCCGCGAAGTAGCTAAAAGACAGGTTAAAAAGCTCGCCTTGTCTTGTCCGATTTCCGAGTAAAAGGCAACACGAGGTACTCAGACAAGTACACGCTAGCTTCATTCTCACATTCTCGTGATTACTTTTGTAGTTCAGTAATAAACATGAAAATAACTAAATATACGCACAGAGAGCAGGCTATTTGCACTTCAGCCGAAGTAATGTGATACTTACGAAATAAGTAGTGTTTTTCGTACGTTCTTGTACTTTGTCGAGTATACTCGGCGATGTTGTATTACCAATCGAAAATCTGCCTAGGTGGTAGATATGATTTAAAAATTAGTTTTCAGCAAATCTTGCTTAAAAGTTGGTAGATCTAATCTTTCTTTTTTTCTGTGCATTCCACCTTAGTGGTGTCCTTTGGTCAGTTTCGGTCGCTTCAACAAAAATTAGGTCATTCACCTAATATTTTGATCAAACAATTGAGAATTGATCTTCGGTAAGTGTTATTTTTGAAGAGAAACTTCTTTTGGCACGTTGAGCACTTTTTGGTTGAACAAAATCAGGGAACTGTTCAAGTGGATGCGATATGGTTCAGATTCACAATTCGGTCCACTGCAAAATGCTTTTGAGAGTTTCGCACCAAAAAATTAAAACCCATGAAATAAATGGTGGAAATGCATATAAATATTATATTACATTACATCTTACTATTCAAAAGTATTTATTTGCGCTTCCACTTTGTTTTTCTAGAATTGTGAACAGCTATGAGGCATAGTTATAAGCATTTTAACGGAATTTTATTTAAAATAAAATTTTTAATATACTTAAAAAGTTGGTAGATTTTCCTTGCGAGGTAGTAGATTTGAAAAGAAACAAAAAGTTAGTAGATCTACCTAAAAAGTTGGTAGTGTGAATGAAGGGTAAAATGGATGATTTCTGATGAATGTTTTATTTTATTTTTTTAATTTCTATTTAATTTTCTTTGTTGGTAAGAAAAACATCACTCTCGTCGATTGGATCCGATTAATTTTTTTAATCTATAGCAGGGCTTCTTAAACTTTTGTAATTCACGACCCCATTTATGATTGCGAGTTTCTTGACGACCCCATACAAATATAAAAGAAAAATAAATTAATATTTTTTGATGATTTATTTATTAGGTAACAATATACATATACATATGAAAATATATAACTTTAAAATTATTTTGAAACATACAAAAATCTAAAATTAAAAATTGCACAAAAAATTATAAAATTGTATTTATTATAGTTTCAAAAATAAAAGTGGATTCTGACCGTCTTAATTCTCTCGAATATACTCAAGTAGTTGCGTGGTTAGTATTAAATTAAAGTATAAGTTAAAAATTTAATGAGATGGATGTGCCTGTTTTTTATTGCATAACAAAACAAATCTTGGTGGAATGTTTGAAACTGCTGGACGTAAGACCTCTTCAACATTTTTTATCGCTGAACGATATTGGGATTTAATGTGTTAAAGCTGCTTCTTCAGCAATATTACCTAGAAATTTTGTTGATAATTATTTCTCGGGATTATTTCGGCTTTTAGAGATAATTCCAATAACATTTCATAATTCATAGTAAATGTTATTCAAGTTATTATAATACTCTTAATAGAAATGCAGGTACAAACAATCTTTCCGAACTAGAAGATTTTATGATATATTTATCTACGGTAATTGTTATTTTATCTTTATAACAATAATTTTACAAGTTAAAAAACATTTTCTGTTAAATTGTATTTTTACCTCTCGCGACCCCAGAATTTTGCTACGCGACCCCAAATGGGGTCGCGACCCATAGTTTAAGAAGCCCTGATCTATAGTGTACAATTTGTAAAAAATCATAATGAATAAACTTTTCTATAAACTTAAGAACAGCTAGGCTAACAATCAATGTGTAGAGTGTAATGAGAATTCCATATTTATGATAATAAATTATCTTTGTAAATTATTTCATAATCGTAATGTATGCATACAATTATTTTATGTTATTTTGATTTTAATCTATGTATATAAAATATTTTTGTTATTACCTATATTGGTGAATGTTAAAGGTATTAAAAAACTATTGTTTAAGAATACAATAATCATTTTAAGCTTATTTTATTGTTATCACCACAGTAATAACTTGAGTTTAATTTCTTTCTTCTAATAGATTTTAAGAGTAAAAATGGAATGACAGTTCCGTTAATACGGAATGTTGAAATTTTATGAGGTCGTAGGAGTTACTTAAAGCAGAGCATTAACAAAGGAATCAAAATAACAAGCAACATTTTTCCGTAAACTTAATAAACTCGGTGTTATTCGAAAACAAAAATCTTGCTTTTGCATTCGTTTGGCTAGTGACTCTATGGTTGCGGGTTCGAATCCAGGCAGCGGCAGTCTGATCAATTGTAATTATAACTAAAGGAGCGGTTAATTGATCACACTGTCATCGCTTGGACAATAACGAAGTAACCGACTCTACCCACATCATAAATTTAATTGTATATATGGATGCAGTTTAAATAAATAAAGATTAAAAATAATGATGTGAGTGGCCTCTGTTATAGATAGATATCTGAAAACGGAGGTTTAACCCCATTATTATTAATTATTATTATTATTAACTGCCTGGGCCATGCCAATCTTACGACTGCGATAAAATTCTTCCACTTTTTCTATTAAATCGCCTGATCCAAGTAAGATTCCATTTTCTGTTTGATTTTAATATAAAAGAGTCGATAAGAATTCGTACGGTTTTAAATCGCAAACAAAAATAATTATCAAAATTTGGTATGCAATGCAATTAAATGGCGTAAAATTAATGTGTCAATGAATTTAAAATCAGTTTAATCAGTTTCGTCTTACGAATTCCATTGAGCAATAAAAAAACTTTATTACCCCCTTAAACATTTTCTGAAATGTAGTTCTTGGACAATGGAATACAACAGAATCAAAATATTAGTCGATCTTGAAAACTAATGAAGAATTTCCAATTTATATTCAGAGTATTTTAAAGTAAGGAAATTAAGTTCTAAAATATCGAAAAACCATAAAAGTCGTTGTTTATAATTAAAATGCATAAATTTACTATAAAATTCTTCATCCAGATGCATGAAGGCTCTTTAGAATAACTAACTAATCTTAATACTTCTCCAGTAAAAAAAAAAAAACTTCAAAGTATAATTTCGTCATAATAATTTAATATATTGTTTATATTAATGTCTGTCGGTTAATTTAATTTTAGATTCCTCTAAAAAATATATTTTTTCAAGAGAGCCACACATTAACAGCATTATAAAATGTATTTAAAAAAACTAGACTGAGTTGCATTTATAATGTAAACATTATATTTATTTCTTAAAAAATAATCATTCCTACAAAATGTTCTAGAATCAGTTTGTCTAAAGATATTTTCGCCAAAGTCTACGAATAATTGGTAATTAAAAATGCACTAGCTTAAAATGGCCAAATGACTATTTAAAAATGCATTAAGTTTAAAGCACTTTTATGTTGTGTCGAAATTCAAACTACGAATTAACTGATAACTATTATTAGCTTCAACAATGTATAGAATTAACAAAGTTAAAAAAAATTATATCGTAAAACGTCACTCTTGTAGCCATATCCACTTCATTTTATGAATCAGTTTCATGAAATTATTCGCATTATGGGAGCAACGATTTCATAAACGAATTTAGATTAAATACAAATTAATTATTATGCCTACGATTGTAACAGTCATTATTCTTAAAAATAAATGTTTAAAGCTTAAACCTGGGCTCTGATTCATATCAAAAATACTTTAAATAATCAGTAATCGAAAAAGTTTGACCTTACGTTTTTACACATTGTACATAATTTTGACTAATTATTTGGTTCATACTGTACCTACTTGTATATGCAAATGAAATGCGTTTATTAAAATAAATTTTTTTTATAATTGTTTATATAAATAGTTACCACAATTTATCTTCTCAATAATAATTATTAATATATTTTAATGTTTATTATAAATAAAAATAATAAAAAAAGACTTATAGTTAACATGCGCATGTAAATAAAAAATTTACTCATCCATCATGTTTTTGGGGGTCATTGTACACAGACATTGGTGTTGCAATACAGAAGAAACTGCATACTATTTAAAGTGTCTTTTTTTGAAATTTAACACTTCATCTAATTTAACAGAAGTTAATTTCACATCTTATGAACGAAATCTGATACTTTCCGAATCGGATTAATTAATAAAGAAATAAAAATAACCGTCTAAAAATCTTTTTTTCAAATTTTGTATGTTTCAGTTACTTATCCAAGGTTGATGATAAAATTCTTCTTCGATTTAATTTATTCTACGTCATTTAAATGAAAATAATTTATTACCTACACATTCTACATGAACCAGGAAAATAATAAAACAACCTAATTTGCACCCTCTCCGATAAACAGTGACATTTACGAAACAAAAGTTCAAACAAAAGTAGTTAATTTTGTGATAAGGAACATTTTTTACGTTTAAACTTTTGTTCTATCTCTTACGGCTTACAAGATCTTGGGTCCGTAAGACCCATCCAAGACCCAGTTCTATAATTTTGTTCGTGGAATCAATATTATTAGGCGTTAAAATTTTGGGACTAAACTTAGTATACCTTTATATATATTGCATATATACAGGCAAAATCTTTGGATAAATGAAGGTTTTTGAAGATTTCAGAATCGTACACGATTTCCGTTACCATTGATGATAGAAATTTGGTCTGATATGCCAAAGTTCATTAATTGTTCATGTTTTACGCCCAAATTAGTATACTTTTAAAGGAATCTTTCCACACAATTATGTCACTTGTATTGTATCAACTTTGACTTTTTGTAATTCATACCTACTTATTAGGAAATTATAAAGCCAAGCTTATTGATGGAGAATATCTATACTCTCGCTTGTTTCTCGAAAATTTATCGAAAAACGGGATTCTACATTTTTGTCTCGTATTTTGCTGACTTATTCTCGTTTTTCTTGTCACTCGCAGCATCATAATTTTCACCCAAGAATAGACTCCAGTAGAATAGAATGCGATAAAAGGGTGGTAAAAGCAAAACTCGTATCCTACGACTTAAGCATTGCGTAATTATAATTGACAGTACACCGGAGAATAATTGAAGTTAAATAAATTGTAATTAGTTAAAATAATTTCTTTTTCTATTTAACTTGTCTATCTCTTACGAAGTAACATATTATTTGCAAATAATAAATATAATCTGAAGAGTTGAAAATCAAGTACTCAAATATGATATTTTAATTTTTAATAAATTAATAAAATATCCTGTTTTAATATAAAAATTAACATTTTCATTTATTAATTTATGAAGTGATGTTTTAATAACTTTGGAATTTATAATAATAGTTTTGATATTTGTGTGTTAAGCTATTCAAGATATTTTACCTTTGTGATACGAGAATATTTTAGATATTACATGCACGTAAAAATTCTTCTATTACTAACTCATATGGACATGACATAATACTTCAGCCAATTTATGCATTCATTATAGAACAGTTCGAAAAATGATCCAGTACTCTGATCTTGGATCTTAAAACATTTATAGCCTCATTCGAAAATTCTTACTCACGCTTATTTTAAAAAAGAGATTTAACGTTTTTTTTTTCATTACGTAAATTGGATGTTGTCGCCGTTTATACTAGCAAAAAAGATGCAAAACTGATAAATGACGACAGGATTTGCACATATGTTAAGGCCAGGCAGACAATTAAGCAAAAGTCAATGGATTAAAAAATTTTCGAACCTTTATCGACTCGGCTTTAAAATTTAAGTTAAATAATCATCTTATAAGCGATTTATTGAGCACTTTCACTTTTGTATTAACATAAATAATCCTCAATTTTGAGAAAATAATTTTAAATCGTTTTATTTCGAAGTAAAAGTCAATGAAAATTATAGTAGAGTAGGAGTAGGTAGGCTAGAAATGATTATAGGAGGGATTATAGCAACTAATGCGAGGGCAACGATTTTCAAGCTAGAGTTGGTTTATTAATACATTGGGCTGGTTTGTTTATTGGTATAAATATGGTGTTGACGGGTTTCAACATTGCCAAGGAATATGTTTGCTTTGGGAATGTCAAAAAATGGCAATATTTTTACCCAACTGCACGACGCAAAGAACAGTCTACATATGCATGTATGTATGTTTATTCCTTTAAGGCACACTTGAGATCAATCTCTTATTCTTGCGAGTGTCTCTAAAGATATGACAGTAATGAAAATTCAATATGGCGACAACTAGAGGCCATTTTGTGAAAAAGAAAAAATGAAGGTCGGCGAACAATGTTAAGTGGGATTGGTATTAAATAGACCAATCGATTGACGTAAAAATCATTAAAATCGATTAAAAAATTGAAAAAGCCTTCTTCGTTAAATAAAAGCCAAAAAAGAAATCAATTGTTCAAATCTTCCTAATAATACGTATCCCGACTATTAAAGCCTGTATATAATCTACTGGTTTTTTCTTGATAGGTTTTATTTAATGCAGTTTTCATTTAGATTTTAGATTATCTTGTACTTGACTTGTACTTGAGTTTAGAGTGAAAGAAGGAAGGAATTATTTTTATTCATAATAATTTATATTATTTAAATCCATCAAATTTACTAAAATAAACATCAAAAAGAAAAAAAAGAACTATAATTTAATTCAATTATGTAATAAATATTAACAAATAATATAGTTACAAACTCATTTTATTTTTTAATAGTATTAAGGAAGAGATAAATTTTCTATTAGTCAAACACAGAAAATTATTTTAAGATTTGTAGGAGCAGAAAATCACAATATATCATATTCTTAATGTCCATTACATGCAATTCATATGTTATTTTTAAACTTTAAAAAAATTTGTTGTAAATTTTTCATAAACGCCATATCCGTTCACACGATAGAAGAATAAATCAACTAACGGGTGTTGTTTTAAAAAGACGTAAAATTTAAATCGAAGTTAAACCCAAAAAAAAAAAAAAATATTAATCGGGACCAACCCTTTCAAAATTAAGGATTGACTAATTTTACAGAAAGCGAAAATACAGTATTCAGTTTTTCGCTTGAGGACGTCTTCATGATCAAACAGGGTTCAACTTTGTTGTTTTTAAATGTAACTACGTATTTATATTCTTGCTCTTTGAAGTAAAAAACGTAACTTTTGTTTGAAAAATTATTTTCTTCGATCTTTAGACCCCAACTTTTGGGATCTGATTTATATTTAACAGAATTTTATTTTTTATTGAAAAACAAATAACTTTTGCTTGAAATTTTTTTTTGTTTTAAAGTCTTTAGGTTTAAAAAAAACCTAATAAGATATCGAATTGGCAAGGAAAATCAAGGAAAGAAATTTCTAAAAAGAACAAGCGCCAGTGACATAAGAAAAGACATATGTTGCAAATATGTGGTTTCTATTTAAAAAAAAAAAACTATGTAGATCCCTGTTTCACCGAGAAGACGTTCCCGTATTAGTAAACTAGATTCTGTATTTTCTTTCCTCCTAAAAATCACTCTGTAAAATGTGGCTGTTGCATTTTATTTCCAATAATTTTCTTCCGAAAAATTGAACGCTTACTGTCTTTATACCCATTAATCTCAGTTTCTCTTGAAGACGAAATTGTATAATCTCATTACAAAAGAGAACTTAAAAAAAGTTTCAAAAAAAATTTCATTCTGCGACGTAAGCATGTGACTGGACAAATTTTATTAGAATAAATGACGAAAGTATGAAAATTTTCACCAGACTTTTTCAAGACTGTTAATATACATGTAATAAAGTATGACTAATACACTATGTGTTACTAATATTAAAGTTAAAATGTTTAGAAGGTGTATTTTAAGATGTTGTAAAATCAAAAAAAAAAAAAAAAAAATAACACAAAATAATTAATTGAAAATAAGTTAATTAATTTTTGTTTATAAATTATTAACTATATTTAAGTTTTATATTCTGATCGGCAGACGCCAGTCAAGACTGTTTGTTACAAAAACAATATAGGGGAACGCGTAGTACCTACGATTAAACTTCTAACTACTATTATTTTAAAACTTGCCTATTGAAATTCTGTTACCTCAGAGATTAAAAAAATAACACGTTATTTTCTTAAAATCGAATATTGCTTTTGCTTGAAGCTGATCAAAAAATACAAAAATATTTTTATTTTGAAAAAATTCAAAATTTTAATATTTGGCAATTTACTTCGAAAAGTTGAAAAGATTCAATTTTATTCTTTTAAAAAGTATCACTCAAGGACCCTGTATATTATAAACCACAATCTAATGTATCTTTTGATTATTCCCACCTATTGATGCAGGTAAAGCTCTACCAAATTCCCAAAGACATTCGCGAAGCGTTCGGTAAGAAGTACCTCTCATTCTCATAATGGTACCTCTTTTCAAACTTTCGCTCTTCCATATTTTACGTTATGTTTAAAACGAAAATATGGCATCACAAAATTGTGTATAAGATGATTTAAAAATAAAACACAATAAAAAACTTGTAAAGAAAAAATAAAAGTAAATTTTCTTACTTTGAAATAGTAAAAAATTGTATTTCTATTTTACTTAAAAACAAATGCACATAGTCAATCATTGTCTTGGTTGCTTGCCTCCTGGTAAATTTTGTCTTTATATAATTGTACTTTACATAAAAATAAGTCTATGAAAAAACTTACAACAATTCAAGGTATAAATGACCCGAGGTACTACACATTACTGCTTCATAATGTTGGCCAACAACCTTGTAGGTCGTATTTCATATTTTAGTTTTATAGCGTTAACGATTTTATGGATAAAAATAAATCAGACGATTATTGTATAAAATATGATAATTAATTTTAGATTAAGATATATTTTTAGATTGGAGGTGTAACTAACTAATGGTGTTTGTAGTTAACTTATATCGTTTTATTCATCAAAGATGGTTTAAGATGTTATAATATTGTTTATTGACTTGGCTGAGAGCAGCCAGACGTTCGAGCACAATCAGACACTTTAAGAAAATTTACCTAAAATATTTATATTTGAAGTGTTTATAGTTTGAATGAATTTTATTATAAATTAACTTGTTTATATAGTGGAAACGCTGAGAAGAAAAGTTTTAAAAACTTAAGATAGTTCGCTACTTAATAAATAACCTCAAGATTTAGTGTCAAACTATATTCAATATGAAACTTAATAAGCATGAAGCATTAATAATAACATGTTTGCTTTTTTTACTGAAAGAAAAATAACTATATTTTTCAAAAGTTCAATGCTAAGTTTAATTTTTGCAAATTTTTCTTGTTTTTTTTTTTTTTTGGAAATGGAGTTATGTATTTATGATTCATTTTGATGGTTTGCCAAAATATACATAAGCACGAAAATGATGTGCTGAAAATCTCAATACAAATATTATTGAATCGTAACGAAAAGAATAATTTTAATGGTATCGTTAGCATAGTAACCAAAAATAGAATTTTGATTATAAAATTTATTTATGAATCCATTGCTCTGATTATATTGACTTGAAAACTTCACTTTATGACCAATTATTATGTGAGTAATATTAATTAACCATCTGCGTTTATGCGTTGAAGAAGAAGTGTATTAGGAAATTAGCGCTTATGTATACATTTTGGAGTGATTTATATTCAACGATTTTATATCCGAACTATTCGATTAAACAATTGACTTGTATAATTAGTTATTCCAAGAAATCGATCGCAATACTATGAATTTGTTTTAACTGTTGATTATGCAAAAAAGTAGCTATACAAGTGGAAAAATTGAACCCAACCACATTGGCTGGCTAATTTTCTCCAAATTCAGTATATTTATCGCCCATCTAATGCCCTGTAATGGCAGACATCAGACAGTAGTAATGGTTAATGAGGATTGCGCCTTTACGTGCTCGGCCACTGAGTAGTTGTACTATGTTTATTCTACAGTACCACAAGTACTCCATTCTATTTAATATTGGTTTTTTTAAAGCAGTTATTCTTTTTTTCATCATTCAAGTAGTCAGTTCGAGCCTAATCCTGCCCTACAACCCGATTACGGACAAACTATGCATTTTTTATCCATCGCACCACTCACAAACGGCGCCCAGTCATAGACTGTACACACGATAACCTACTTTAGATAGCTTTCATCTATATGCTGGACTGATCAGAGTATGATTGCTAGCTCTTAGTTGATCCCACTTAGATGGCTATAACTAGTTTAGTAATTCCTTCTATTCCATCTTACCTTTACATTGACTTTTTTTTAATAGTTTGGGTGATTACCAGTTTAGTGCCACCTTAGAGTAAAGACCAACCTAATTTAGGAGTCTTGCAACCATTTGGCCTTCAAATAGGATACCGATATTGTTGAATATTAGAATGTTCAATGTTATTGAACAGGGCACTCCGTTAAATGCTACCACTTTCGCTTAGTATACACTAGTACTGCAGTATCGCATACGATATAGTTCAACTGTGGTGACTTGCAAGACCAAATAGATGAAAATTGGTACAGTTCAACAATCCATTTTAACAAAAAATTGTTGATTGAATGAAAACTATCGTAAAAAGGAGTATCTTGGTTTATTCTTGGTGGACTTAGTTATTACTATTATTATGAATAATAATAATAAATAAAATATTATTTACATACATAAATAATAACACAAACCATTCATAAAAGTCAATGAATTTGAACTACTTGGCATTTAATGAACATAAAAATATACTTACATATATAATATAGCATGCAGAATATCTCTTAAAGTAAATAAATATTTAAAAAAATTAAAAAATAATTAAAAGACTGCAACAAAACAATATTTTAATAAACGCTTGCATATAATAATAATTTATATTCATTTTATTATTATTTTTATTATTATATTTAATACATGAATACATTAAATATTATTACACCCTCTTTATATATATATTTTTTGGTTAGATCCCACAAGAAAAAACCTACCTAAAAACTAATTATTTTGAAATCTTGTTAGTTATAAAGTCAGTTCAGTTTGCTGCTTTGAAATACTTTTAAATACCGGCTTCCGGATTACTGTAGCGTGTATCAAGCCGAATGATGGCTATTTACGAGATATGTGAATGTATAAGACTGAGCACTTGTGTAGCGACATAGCTAACTTCGCTGGCAACCAAGTAACGCTAATATCCTTCAGCTCAGTCTACCTAACCTCAAAGGTAGCACTGGACTGCCGAATGTCCTTAACCGACCTAGCAGAACAAATGAATGTAAACCTAGTATGGGTACCTGGTATGGATACAGGTACATTCTGGGAAATCGTACAGCCGACGAGCTTGATAGAAATGGCACAATGCCACAAAGGAAGGTATTTCAAAAAAGACCAATCTTAGATGGAGGGAGGAACATACTTGCGGAACTACAAGACAGATATGGTTTGAGTACAATCGTAGGCATTCCGAAGATCCTTCGGAAGGAACTGTCGAATCACGAACAGTTCACTCTTTCAATGGCATAATGATTCCATAGACCATTTCTTATAAATTCTGCGTATGACTGCCATCCGTATTGACTGCTTGCCGTCATGAATTCCAAACTTCCCAGTATAATAATATTTTGGGTACACCAGTATTATGTTAAACAATAAATAAACATGGAATTCAAGCAAACAATACAGCTCTCAACTAACAACAACAAAAACGATCATATATAAAATATTAATTTTTTTATTAAATTTATAATTTATAATTATTATTTGTTAATAAAACTTTGAATTATAGTTTTAAAACCATTTTATTAAATGTCTAGTCTTGCAATTAAAAAAAACTTACATATAACTCGTGCTTCATTTGCTGTTTTAAAAATATTGTGAACAACAGAGTTCATCAAACTTTTAAAAATATTATTAGTTTCAATCAAATTATTAAATTATTTTATGTATATTTTTTAATGTGTTTGGTTGGGATACTTAAGTGTATGGATTTTGTATAAAATTTAATGTTGGTTTACACTTAACTCAATTAACATTAAATGCAAAATTAATAAAATAATTTGAAATCTCTGCACACGGAATGAAACTGAGATCTTCATGAAATCAAAAATACGTGTTGTCACGTTGTAAGTTACTCATTGCCGTTGTTGCGTTCTTTATTAGGGAGCTTTTATACCTTCTTGCTTCTGATCGATCTAAAAATTTGTATACGTAATCCTGAGAAGGTTCTAAATAGGCTTTCACTAAAATTGAGCCGTTTAAGAGATTTTGTAAACTCTGCACACGGAGTGTAACTCAGATCTTCATGAACCCAAAAATACTTGTCACGTTGTAAGATACTCATTGCCGTTGTTACCTTTATTAGGGAGCTTTTATACCTTCTTGCTTCTGATCGATCTAAAAATGTATATACGTAATCCTGAGAAGGTTCCAAATGGGCTTTCACTAAAATTGAGCCGTTTTAGAAATATTACATTTCAAAATTTGAAAAGACGCGATTTTGTTTTGTAATTCAATTTCGATTTTTGCCTTTTGTCCCAATTCCCTAGATCAATTTTTTTTTTTATATAAATATTGTGTTTGTTACTCGCTAATTTGGTGGCGGGCTGCACCTCAGACGGTGCAGTCCGCATTCGGTCCAGTTGTTACCGAGTTATATTTGACTGAGTAAAAGATCCTTAGCTATTCCTGATTGACTTTTTTATAGTTCGGTGGAGAGTAACTTCTTAAATTGATTTGATATTTATCAACACGATAATTACTTTTTCACATTTTATAAAAACATATCTCAATAGTATTTTTTTAAATATCGTCCAACTGTATCGAACAATTCGACATTTCTAAATAATTGCTAATTTGGCCATAACACAAATTCCCAGAAGGGTATTTTGAATGCCTATTATGAGAAATCTACAAATTGAATTTAAATTTTATTCATTTGACAATAATTTACGTATCTAATTGTGAATAGACCTTTATATAATTAAATTTAAGAATGATTTATAACTCAGAATTTTAAATAAACAAAATTATTCATTTAATTGTTTATAATTAATAATAAATTATTAATATATATATTTAATAATGATTATTATTAAATAAATTTAATATAATTTTAGCAATTGTAAAGACGCCAATGTGACAAAGCTATGTAAATGTAGCGAAAGATTGCGTAGACTTTGAACAAAAGAAAAGCAATAATATGTCAACCTACGAAAAATAAGCAAATTTTCTAATTAAGACACTCAGAAGTACAGGAAAACTTTGACTTTTAATCGTTTTTACATTATTTCAAAAATAATGTATAAGGTTCGTTTGGAAATTACAATTCCACAAACAGATACACTCAGGCAGGCAGCCTAATACTACAAATTTAAAATCACTTCCTTTAATACTTTTTCTTTCCTATTTTACTACTTAATCCTTTTCTATACTATTAACATTCCTTCCAAAATTATAAAGGTAAATTATAAAACTACCAAATTTTAAATTTTTTGAACTATAAAATCTCGATGCGATCTGAATGTAAATGCGATCCAAAATTGCAAAATAAGATTCGAGTTGAGAAATACTCAAGTTTTATCTTTAATATTTATTTATTTAATTAAAAAATTGTATTAATGGGCTGCATTGAAATCGATACAGAATCAAAGTATGTTCTAATTTTATAAATACAGCATCAAAAACAAATCTGTGATATTAACGATTTCGTTGAATAGTAATAATTATCCTCTTTTTTATAATAAAATTTCCAATGTAAACAAATATAAAATGCAATTTCGCTTGTCTGAATTGAAAATTAGGTTAAATTCATATTAAATTATAATTGTTTTTATTATATTAGTAATTCTAATGTAGTGGCGTAATTTTTATGCAAAATATAAATAAATATTAGTTTTATTGAGACAGAATTAGTGTTGCCGCATGGTGCGATCGCTTCTCGTTTCTGCAATAATTTGACGAAAGTTTTTCTTAACAAAACACAATTAAATTATTTTGGTCGGTTTTCTTGATAAAGTAAAAGATTCTTTCAATATTTTCAGATTTTTTATGGCAAGTAAATTTTTTGTGATAAAAATCTACTGATTCAATCAATCTTCCTCTTGAATATTAATAGCAGATATAGTTTTTCTCGTTTATCGCGGCGTCACTAGGCAGAATGCATTGACTAAGACTAAGCTCCTTTCATGTATATTTTATTACATACAAAATATTATAAGCTTATTACTTACAACTATTTTTTGATCTATTTTTATTCGATTTAATTATCTCATTTTATTACAACGATTATATTCAATAGGAGAGAGTACCAC
Organism: Chrysoperla carnea; assembly: GCF_905475395.1. Taxonomy (NCBI): domain Eukaryota; kingdom Metazoa; phylum Arthropoda; class Insecta; order Neuroptera; family Chrysopidae; genus Chrysoperla; species Chrysoperla carnea. The sequence goes on along the minus strand of NC_058337.1, from coordinate 111,478,754 downwards.
GTTGACAACTGGCCAAGCAGACCGGCTTTTTACTTTTAAAGTCATTTACCTGATTTTAATAATACCGTTCAAATATTAACTATGGTTTGTTTCATTTTCAGACCTACATTTAAATATTGTAATTATTCAAATCCAGTTCTAAGGTCTGAATTTTAAGGACACACATATATGTTATGCATTTTTTATTAATTAGTTTTGAAAAAGAAAAATTATTACAGAACCCTTCGTGTGCAAATCCGATTTCCACTTGAACGCTTTTTTGTTTATTTCTTGTTTTAACGGTAATGGTAAGACACATTCTGTCCAAATTTCAGCGATCTTTCTATTGCGATTTATGAGATATAGTCCGTTGGGGTTCCATTAGTTATCCATCGGGTAAAGAACCCTAAAATCGTTGATATTGAAAAGTTATAATAAATCGCGAATGAAAGCCTGCACTATCAAAGGAGCTAGCTACCTATGGTTGATATTTTTAATATATTAATTTCATAGAATCCGTTTTCATTTTCGATTTTCTTTCAAAAAACCGCTCCAAAAATTTTGGATGGTAGTTCAGGTTCTATTTTTTATAAGATATATCGAGTTTAAAATATAGTCAGTTTGAGTGGAGTTAACACCGTCTATTCGAAATTTTTTTATATTTTTCAGCTTAGAGGACATTGGATAGAGGATGTTCTTGATAATGATGTGTGTATAATATTTAGGTCAATTAACATTTTTAGATTTTATATTAAATTTTAGCGCATAAATACAAATATTTAACACTTTTACTTTGAAGTGAAAAACTTTTTTATTTGATAAAAAATTTGACACGAAACTATTTTTATTTAGAATAAATTATTGGTTGTCATTCAACTTTTAGCGCACTCGGTTTATAGATATTTAAAAATAATTTCCTATTATTTTCTATCCTATTCTGATGGCAAAAATTATCTCCTATTCTTTTTAGTGGTAAATTTTAAGATAACTAACGCTTCCACCTCTTTTTCTATTGATAATTTATCTGATCACACTTACACTTAGTTTTACCATGAAACGGTTGAAATTTTCAATGAAAATTTGCCTGCTTAGGTCATGTTTTATGCCTTACCCAATAAAATTTCGTTTCAGTATTAATATATTCAATTCAATTTAAGGAGTGATTTCTTCAGTTTTTTACCTGTAACAATAAAAAAATACATATGAGAAAATATTCTAATAAATATAAAAAAAGAATTTGTATTATAATATATTTCGATAGAACCGTATAGAAAATTTTATCGCCTTTTTCTGCAGAATACTTTCAATTTTTGAAATGTCATTTATTTTTTAACATTAACTATTATTCTCGACTTCGAATTTCACTCGAAGTTAAAAAAAAAAGACAAAACTTTTAGAAATTTTGATGTTAAAAGCTTCCACTTCAATGTTTATGTTCAAAGATTCCAGTACATACCAAGCTAACATAAGCGTGTCAATATCGTATTTTTAAAAGATGTTTCGAAAATTTCAACATTCTGTAACGTTTTTTCATAGAAACAAATCTAAAAGTAATAAAATCATATCTATCACTGGTGTTATCAAAAGTTTACACATGTCAAAAATAATTGACGTTTTGTAGCATTAAATTTTTTATCGACCATATGTTTCTTATTAAAAAATTTCAGATAATAAAAATATATCTCTTTGTTACATAGTAAGTCTTATTTTTCGTAAATAAACTGCATGCACTATTCTTGTGTATTTAGACACTTTTTTGGGATGGAAATAATAATGATTTGGTCGAATACATACATATTTGGTGAAAGATGTTTAAGTTAAATCGTGGACAAATTTTTTCATCGTCTTTAGGTAAGGTTTGGTTATATTGGCTGTCCACGAAGGACACACTTATGCTATAGAGCCCATATGTGTTTTACTACTTTTCATTTATCAGCTCCTCAATTTCAGAAGCTGTGTGCACCTCTTTCATGCATATACCATGCACTACACCAGTCCGTCACAATTATTAATTAAATTATTGTTGCGACGGCGGGGATCGAATCCGTTACCCTAAGCATACCGCGGAATTGGTTACGCCTTAACCAACTGAGCTAATAGGGCAACTTCATTGTCTTTGGAATGAAATATTAAAAATCAAAATTATGTAAAATTAACATAACATTAACACGCACGAGCATTTTTGAATGTTAGTTATTTCGTATTCGGTTGAATATTGCGTATTATTCAAATTAATTTAATTAAAATATTAAAAGAAAATTGACCAAAGACGCCAAATTACGTATAGTAATCGAATATTCGTTCCATCTCTATTATATATCAACGTTTAACTTTGCATAAAAGTATAAGTGATAAATTATCGTGTATTTTTTTTATGTACCTCTAATCACATGTTTTTATTTTATCAATTTCAAAAATCACACTTAAATTTAAACAGTGTAGTATTTATTTAAATAGTTTAGATTGTAG